>NC_046378.1:33274072-33386572 GCF_011125445.2 Fundulus heteroclitus
CTGTTACAGGTAAGGTCCTGCTGCAAAGTGAACATCTGTCCTAAGTCTTATTCTGTCTCCTCCAAATGTCAATGTATTTTATTTTTGCTCCCTTGGAGAGAAATTTGCCATGGACAGAGGAGTAACACTGCCACAGAGATAAACATACATCAACAATTTAATAAAATCATATATTCCAAAAAAATTAATCACCAATTGATAAAAAGCACATTACTAACCAGGTGTTATTGTATATAAAAAAAAAACACATGAATAGCTAAATTCCTTAAAACAGTACTGTGTTTCCCATGATTAGAAAAACCTAGAAGGAACCCTTTACAAACCATAAAAAAAAGAAAATATGCTCATCCAAACCTCTACATACTTTGTTGAAGGACTTAACTGTTTCTTCCAGGAATAAGTTATGTGGGTAGCTTTGCATTCCTCCAGACGTGTTCATCTCATGCTCTGTGTTCATTAATAACTTTAACTGATAACAGAAGCATTACAGAGAAGAACTCTGTACCTTTGTCCTGAGTTTAGCGAGACTCACACAAAGTGGCAGAACATGACTGGATCTGTAAAATGCTGCATGCCTGTCTGATGATGGTCCGTTAAAAACGGTTGTGGAGGAGTTAGAGGAGCTGTCCTACGCGTAATCTTTCCTGCTGTCCATTATCAAAAATAAAACCTTAGCCATCTCCAACATGTTTTCTTTCTCTTTCCAGATTGTGATTTATTTAGCTTCAACTTCACCATCTTCCGTTTTTATGGTGGGGATGTTATGTTTAGACTGATAGGAAGTGGTGTTTTTTTGCTGCATGTCATATGTGTGGAATCACACATAATTCCAATAATATACATTCAGGTTTGTTAGCCATGTAGGCCAAAATGGTCAAATGCAATCCTTCAACACACCAAAGCACCTTCCTCCAAATGCTCAGCGTGTCCTCTTTGTGCCCTGTTGCAAAGCGCACATTGGGACTTTCCAATGACATTATTTTTGGATGGTTCTTCTTCATGCCATACAGTTACGGTACCAAAAAAAAAGAAAAGAAAAAAAAAAGATCTCCCACCTGAGCAATAGATCTCTGTAGCTCCTCCAGTGTTACTTTTGGCTTTTTCTTTTATTGATGTTTTATATGATCATCATGTCAGTTTAGGTTTGTATTACTCTGTTTTTTATGTTCCTGTATTTGTATTTTGTATTTTCATTTTATTTTCTGTAAAGTGACCTTGAGTGTCTAGATACAGGCGCTGTTAAATAAAATGTATTATTATTATTATTAGTATCTCTTTTCTTTTCGGATTTCTCATTCTTCGTCATGCGATTTGTTTAGTAATGTTTCCCTAAAAAAAAAAAAAAAAGGTCTTCACAGAACAGCTATGCACATACGGTACATAAATACATACAACAGACTATTCTTTAATTAGGTGCAGGTTAAAAGCAATTTGTTGCAACTGGATTTTATTAATCATTACGAGTAAAGGGAACTAAATACATATGCAGGACACATTTTCAGATTTTCATCTGTTTGTATTTTCTTATCAATTATGCCTTGTGTTTTTTTTTTTTTAAATCACACATAATTCCAATAATATACATTCAGGTTTGTTATTGTAATCTGACTAAATGTGTAAAAGTTCAAGGAGTACATAAAGTTTCATAAAGAAAACTATTCAAGACCACTAGAATAAAGAGCTGGTTATTTCACTGAGGCAGAGAGCCAGTTACCGTTGGGCAGCTTTTGACAGCACTTCCTTATTGTTGTCTGATATGCTGAGTAGCTGTAGAGTAAGTTTTATATATTTATAACTAAGTTGTGCCTAAAACCGACAGGGACTTCTTTGTTTCAATAGATAACTTTACATTGGAGTTGACCAAAATACAATTCAGGGTTCCTCAAGGCTCCATCTTGATGCTCCCACTAGCTCAGATATAATACACAACAAGATAAGTTATCATAACTATGCAGATGACACACATGTCTGCATTACAATGTCACCAGATGCCTAGGAAGCATTGGGTAGATGCATAGAACAAATCAACGTGTGTTGTACCATATTTATTTCAAGTTAAGGAACAACCAATCAGGCCTGACCTTAGAGGCACATAAAGACAATACCAAGTTGCATTGATTACGACAACTGTCATGGTGCAGTTGTGTCGGCTGCACCATGCACATATTCAGGACACTTTTCACCCTCCATACACCCATGTCTCCCTCTCCTCCTCAGTAATCATCTACACCGTCAGCAACTAATCAAGCCAGACTCACCACACCTGTTTATCCTCCCTATTTAAGCTCCCTGCATTCATGTCCTTCCCTGTCGGTTCGTTCTGTTGGTTTCTGTTTACCTCCTGTGTGGATTCTGCTCATCTCTTATCTCTGTTCCACGATTGACATTAAACCATGTCCGTAAATGAAAAGAATTCAAACATTTAAAATTGGTATATGAATTTGATAATGTAAATGAGGTTCAAAAGATGGAGAGAGCCATGAAAAAATTCCAAAAAACTGTCAATATTACAACACAAGCATGCTCCCTATCAATGCAAATTCATACCAGCTGGTCCAGTGCTAAATACCAAGGTATACACAAGACGCATGTCATGATGGGTAAAAGCAACAGTTCTCCAAAAAATGTTGAAATCCTTTTGTTGCAAAACATGCTTGTACGGTAAATTGGTTACAGATGTATTTCTAAATGTCTGAATGCTCCAGCGAGCATGCTGTAGTCTACAAGTGAAAAGAACATCGTTGCTCCTTAAACCAGCCATAGCCAGGTGCTGCTCGCAGGAATTCTGATAGAAGAGTGAAATAAAAAAATTATCAGAAGCGTTTTCCTGCAGCCAAGAACACCCTTACATAGAGATTAGCAGATGCCTGTCAGCCAAAACAGCTGTTTCCAGAGAACAAAAAGGAAAGGCATTTGTAGCCGCGGCTGTGTGTCGACTGCGCAAGACTCCATTGTTGAATAAAAAGCATGTTGAATCGGATAAAAACGTTGCTTTTCAAGAGTATACAGTTTAAAGGTTCTCAAATGTGTACACTTGTGCATTCTATCTATCTTTTTTGTAAATGTGGGCAAAGGTGTATTTTGCCCCTTTCATAGTATTGCACTTGGGCAATAATGCATTAACACATAGCCCACTTGCACATGTTTTACATGTACAAAATGAATGCAAAACTAGAGTTTTCCATCCAACTCATACAATAAGGAAAAATTTGCACCACAAACTGTACTGCAAAGCAAAAAACCTCTCTCTGCCCTGATAGTTTATTCAAAGTTGAAAGCATGCATTGAGAGACAATGTTACCCATATTTATAAAAATCTATGTATATTACTGTCTGTGTAACCGTGTGCCCGACAAGAAAACAGACCAGGCAGGGGAACACAAAGTTTGAAGACATATTTACAGCATTTTCCTGTTTCCTGAAAGCTTGTGCTAACAGTAACAAAAGAAGAACAGGAAAAAAAAGGCCGGCTGTAGCGGTCACCTTTATTAAAAAGCGGCAAGAATGTACAGAAAGTTCAATCCTCCAGCGATGTGAGCATGCCGATGAAACACCCGGAGAATATTCTGGTCAGATGAGATAAAAACTGAAACCTTTGCTTTTTGTACATTGTACACCCTGTCTGGAATAAAAATGGCAACACACTGCACATCAACCCATACCAACAGTAAGATCTGAAGGTGGGAACTTCATGGTGTGGAGCTGCTTTTCAATGGTAGCGGAGAAAAGTGCTGGACATCTTGATAAGATTCTGAAGATGAAATAATAGTGATTTTTTCAATAGGCCAATGATCCAACACAGAGTTAAGCAAACAAAGCTTTGGGAATTTAAATTTAGATACTGATTTGTGTTGATTTTTTTTTTATATATAATAATGGTTTGTTACAGGTGTGTGCATTTGATCTCAATAAACCCATTAGATATATTTACTTTGGAAAAAAAGATACTGAAACTTATTCCAGTATGGGTTGCTTTGCAATGACAACAACAACAAAAAAAATTATGATTAAGTTGATCTTCTAAACACTGTCAGAACTTGTTAACAGCATTAAACATACAAAGTCAAAACATTGATATTTCTTGACATTACATTTCTCTAAAACAATATAAATGGCCTATTGAAATAATACTAGGAGTACGTATTATCATAAGGTGCTGTAAGGGGAGATATTCCTGTAAAAAAAAAAAACACACTTGCTGACAATGAATTACCAATAATGTTAATAAATAATAAAAAAAAAACTTTGTAAACATACCAAATAAAAATGAAAAGCAATTCAACTTCATCTACACAGCAACAATACACATTGAATTTGTGGTGAGTAAAGCACCATTTCCAGCTGCACAGATCACAAAACAAAGCACATTAAAAGTAAATTTTTGCATCTCAAAAAAAAACTACATCCTTCCCATTCTGTCGAAGTGTTAGTTAACAATTTTACAGCAATTGCAACATGTTTTGATGGCATAAATGAGTAAACAGCGATTAAAAAAAAACATGGTCAAAACAATGATGACATGTAAAAACACAAAACCAAACTGCTTAGAAATAAGGTGGAATACAAATATACAGCCTCCACTACAATTATTGCCACACGGGATGAATGTATATAAGGTTAATGTGCAGGATGCTGTTGATATAGGAAGAAGAGTCGCACGAACTACTCTCAGCAACAGTGATGTGTTTAAAAATAAAGTCAGAGGAGTTGTTAGAAACCTGTATTTCCTGCAGCTTGTCAAGACAAGTCTGCAGGTCATTCAGGCTGCGAGAGAGTGCAGCAAAGTTTCTCTGTTCTATCTTTATGAGCTCCCAGTCTCTATCAGTCAAGGATTATGATGGATTTTGCAATGTTTATAGCCTTTTGTAAATATGTGAGGACCTCTGTTCTCTAGATAATCCACAGAGACACTGCATTTTTCAGTATGCTAACCTCGCTAATCGCTAATATAAGATGCTAAAGACTTTTTAAAAGCTGTGGGGTCAATTTGTCTTTAACAGCAGTAACATTTGAAATAGAAATAATTAAAAACAGAAGGTTAGAAAAAATATTGTTATAAATCATTTCATAGTTTGTTAAAGAGAGATCTAAAATCAGCGTCTGCGGGTCAAAGCATTTTAAAAAGTTAGAAACGGAAATCTGCCAGAAGATTTAATTTATTATTGTTATGGACACAACTGTTTGTTTGGTTACAAAATCACGAGTGCTGTGAATTTCAGGACTCAAAATTATTTAAAAAAAAAAAACTTAAGGAAGTAGTTGGATCGGTGATTATTGACTGTTTAAGTCAAGTCAAGTAAATTTATTTATATAGCGCCAGTTCATGAAACATGTCATCTCAAGGCACTTTCCAAAGTCAAATTCAATCAAATTAAACAGATTAGGTCAGATTATACAGATTGGTCAAAACATGTCCTATATACGGGAACCCAGTTGATTGCAACAGAGAGAGTCGTCTGCATTGTTAATGGCTTTGCAGCAATCCCTCATACTGAGCAAGCATGAAGCGACAGTGGAAAGAAAAACTCCCCATTAACGGGAAGGAAAAACCTCCAGCAGAACCAGGCTCAGTATGAGATTATCATATGAGTTTAGATTATATTCTGTTTAGATTGTGTTCATTTTTCTTCCTGCCCTCATCAAAATGGAACAAACCAAAAGACTATTCCATTTAAGTAAAATCGACGTGTGCCATTTTTCTTACATCAGAAAATGACAACAAGAATATCACCTGAAAACTTTAAAACGACCTGAACTAACAAAGAAAGGTGAATGTCAGGCACACCCAGGTGGACAGTAAGGGAGGTTAAAAAAAACAAACTCCAAAGCTCATTGTTTAGAGAACAGCAGCAAATAGTGCAATCATAACATCTCCATATTAACTACTTCTTTTTTGAAGAAGTAGTTGTTAATACTACTACTACTAACTACTTCGTTTTGAACACATCTTTGCCAAGTATGCCAAATATGGTCAATATTTCGCAGGGTATTTTAAGAGGAACAGTTTGATCCTTTCCTTAGACCTCACTCTTCCGATTTGGAGAATCAAGTTACCCAAAAAAACACAAGGAAGATGAAACAAATCCAAAATTTTATGATAATTAACTTTTTAGGAATTTATTTCACAGAGCATTGAGTGGTTGATCATGACATAAACAGAGTCTGGAGGTTTCCACTGGATCGCCCAATATGATAAAACTATTTCTAATTACCACAAGTTTGGTTTAAATTAGTGTAAAAACTGTATCCAAAACAGAAAACGCATATATACAGTATATACAAACATACCTCGGATCAACAAATATCGGCTGACTGGCGTGTAGGTTGCAGCAGGATGTGAAGTATTGATTTATTTGTTGCAGATTGCTTTATGTCTACATGAATTAGACACAGCTTACCACGTAATTTGGAAATTTGCTATTGAAAGTCTTTAAACTGGTCATTTATTGAGATATATGTTAAGAACCATACAGCATTTTTAAGCTAGCTGCATCCGTCTGTATGTCTGCTTCAAACGAACCGGAAGTAGCCGCAATTAAGCTTGTTTTTGGTAACATAAGTCTGACAAACTGCAAACCTCTGTGGTACATCTTCATTTTAAGACCGGATTAGTAGAGTAACCCAATATTTCTGCCCCACTTCACCGTGTTTGGACAAGGTTTAGAGTAGTAACACGGCAGCATCAGATAGCTGCTGCCACCCGAAACCACTGGCCCTCTGCAGTGTTTACATCCAACAGTAACAAGTCTTTGCAAAGCTGTCCAGCTCGGTGTTTACTTTGGTTGGCTCTCCTTTTGCAGAATCAAAACAAATCATCCGGAATCCGCCGCCGCAAGGGCCGCGCTAGTTTTTGAAGGCCCCGTAGCGGCTTGCCTTGCTAATGAAGTTCTTGAGCAGGTCATGATCCATGTCCCCAAAGGCCTGGGTCTGAGTGACAGCCGTTAGATGGTTGACACAAAACTTGAAGCAGAACTCCTCCAGGTCCTAAAAACGAAGAGGGCTATGTAATGAGTGCTGAGGACTAAAGTGACTAGAGGCTACTGTGCAGGACCCCCCTGCCAACGCACTGCAGTGATCTTACCCGAGCCTCATACTTGACGGCGGCAGAAAGCAGAGTGATGGCGTTCTCTTCAGAGATGCCCCTCTTGATTGTTTCCTGACACAATCTTTTGAGTCTTGTCTCTCGATAAAACGAGGCTAAGTCAAGTAACCCTGCAAACAGGAGGGAAGAGAAAAAAAAACAGTATCTGAGTATATTTAGAACTTTTTTTTTTACGAAGAAACAGAAGTACTTATATCCCTTATGACACAATCGCATATTAAATCTCTGTATTTTATTGACATTTAATAGGAAAGACAAACACAAAAAGTATTGCTTCATTGTGAAGTGTGAGGAAATGGATTTACACTTTTTTCTAAAGACAAAATCTGGAAAGTGTGGCATGCATTTCTACTCACCCACCTTTTACTGTGATGCCCCTAAATAAAATCCACTGCAATTCCTTTCAGCAGTCCCTTTTTTCGTAAATATCCCTCTGCTTAACATTTTTTTAAAGGCACTATACTTGAATTTATTTTTGTCTGGTTCAGAAAAATGCTTTTTATACATTGTATTCAGAGCTAAAAGACGTAAATTGATAATAAGAACTGACTAATTGATTGCATGATCGAGCGAGTCCAGTGCTCTGTCACTGACACAACGAGATGCGGAGCCGTTGCAAAACAGCAGCTCCTCCAGTGCGCGCACGACAGCGTATGTAAACAGAACAGCATGGCTTGCATGTAAGTGTTGCCCATTCACATAGGAAAATATCATTTACCCGAGATGTAGTCTTTTATGTCAAAGAAAACTAATACAAGTCCCTCGATGAAGCCTTGTTTCCTCCAGAGGATGAGCTTGAGGCCGTGTTTAGTCTTGTGCATGTTGAAGGTTTCTCATTGGAAAAACACCCTTGGGGCGGGGCTTGCATTTCAAACTAAACTGTTCTCCTCACTCATAGTTCGAGTTCGTGCTGAATCAAGCATAGTTCCGTTAAACCACATTTTGCGACACTGGTCGCCTCAATTTATAGAAACCACACAGAAAATGGGCAGAAAGTGAAGAGGGGCAAAAAGCAAAGGTTTCAAAGAGCGAAATCAAACCCCAGACAGCTGCATAGGGACAGAACAGCCTCCATATATGGGGCACCTGCTCCATCACTAATCCACTTGCCGCCTCCAAGTGTGTGTGCTTTAATCTCTGTATAAATACAGCTGTTCTGAACTCAGAGGTAAGGCTTACCTGCAAAACACTACTTGTGACGGAAAGCTAATATTCCATATAATAAACTTTGAGACTCCAATGAAGCTCATTTGTCAGACTGAAAGCATCTTTTCAAAATAATAACCTTTAAGCAGGTTTTAAATATACTATACTATATAATATAATGAATCTATATAATATGTTTCACTTAGCTAATTTAGTTAATTTAATAGAATGATTGGTTGAATGTGACTGTATATTCCCACACATATACATACATGGTGACAGCAGCACAATGCTGTGAGACACCTTTCTTCAGCAGCAGCAGTGAAGCTGGTCAGAGAAAATGGGAAGATGGATGTATGAGGAAATCCTGAAGGAAAAACCTACTTGAGGCTGCTAAGGACTTGAGATTGGAGTGTAGGTTCAACCTCCAGAAGGACAACCACCCTATAGATGCAGCCTAAACATTACAGTGGAATGGTTTAGATTGATAGAAATTCACCAGTTAGAATGGTCCTAAATCTAGATCTTAGTGTGAATATGGGGCAACACTTGAACATTTGCTGTTTATAGATGCTGTCTATTCAATCTGAAAGAGCTTGAACTGTTAATGAAAAGAAGAATGAGCAAAAACGTCAGTCTTTAGAAGGGCAAAGCTAGTGGAGAAACAAAACAAAAAAGAAAACCTTTGCAGATGTAATTGTAAAGTGTACTCTAAAAAGCATTTACTTACAGGGGCTAAACAAAAATGTATGCCACACTTTTCACATTTTTATTTGTAAAAAAATCAAAAGCAAGTATTTAATTCATAGTTTCGCATAGTTCTATTCTGTGTTGGTCTATCAAAGCGGTCAGCAAACTTTAAAAACAAAGAGCGATTATTGTCCTAATGAATGCAGAACAGAATTTGCTTAGAGTTGCAAAATCTAAAAAAAAGTTATTACTTATCAAGTTGTGCAAGATCGTACTGTATATTTGTATTTGCCGTTTTGGATTTAGATTAAAGAAACACATCAAAGCAACAACCCCCCTCCCCCCCAAAAAAAACACTTTGAGGGATACATTTTTAGAGTATTCCTTGCACCATTGGAGGGATTCTACTTTGAAAAATAAAACAAAACTGGCAGACATTGCTTGAGAACATGTAAAAAATATGTTTTTATGTTAATTTCAAAATAATTTTTGACCAAAGTTCATAAAGTTGATGTGGGCCGCCTAAGGAGCCACATGCAGCTTGTGATTCACTGGCTGGACGCCCCTTGTCTACTACATACAATAAGAATAAAAAAAAACACAGGGTTTGTGGGTACAATGTGGCAAAATCTGAAAAGCTCAATGAGTATAAACACAGTGTCAATCCGCTCGTAAAGAACATCACTCCATAGTTTTTGCTTACCAATAGCATCCTCTGGTGGCAGGTTAATATTGTCTGTGTACAGATACTCCAGGAAGGCTCTGTACACTAGATACGAGAACTGGTGAATTTCTATAACATCTTCGTCTGTTTCATTCAACAAAGCACGGAAATGCTCACACCTAGAGAGAGAGAGAGGGGGGGAGGGGGGCAGACTATTATTATTACGACATGACTAAAGATAGCAGACCAGTAACTGAGCCTTTGTTTGCTTATCTGTTAAAAATTGCATAAACATCACAGCTGTTCACGAGTCAATGCTCAGTCCGATTATTCACAAGACTCCAGTGTGCCTCAAGATCAAACCAATTCCAAGACTTCACAAGACCAAACACAAAGGGATCACAGCAGGGTGCGGGACATTCCGAAGCCTAAAGGACATCAAAGTCATATAAAAAAAAAAATCCTTTAAAAAGAGTCAGCAGTATGAGAGGAGTAATATCAGGGCAGAAAAAATTACAAGCATTTAAAAATGCAAAATGATAAGGAAAGAAAGCTAAAAAAAAAAAAAAACAAACATATGAAAGCATGCAAGGGAAGACACCATATAAGTCCAGGGATTCTGGGACAGTTTTACAAAAAGCAGATGTGCCTTGATTATTTCTGAATCGTTCCTAGATAAGTTGTCTGCTTAGATTTGGCCAATTGCAGCTAACATGATTAGACGGGAGGTGGAATGTGAAAACGCAAACTGACAAGGCAAATTGTCAAAGCTATTTGTGGTGCTAAATGTGTGAAAATCTGACTTTCTGCTTCCAGTTACGTAAATTAGACCCGGAGCAATTAGCATCACTATCTCAAAAAACAGAGCTGTTTGTGTTACACAGACTGTGCAAAGAAAAACAAACAAACAAAAAAAAAAAAAAAACACATTTACTAAAACCTTTCAGTAACTTTGGTGGAAAAGAAAATGCACAGAATAAGCCTTCGGATTTGGACAGAGACGAACGACGAGGAAGTAGCAATCAGGCCCACAGACAGCACAGATCCTAGTACAACCGTCTTGTTTTTACTGTGATAAAACTACAAGCTAGTGTCATATATTTTGAGACACTTTTTATTCATTTTACAATCTGATACATTTCTAACACCATTTAGCGCCGTTATATCCCCGAATGAATCAGTTAGAGCAGCATCATAACACTGTCTTTTACAATTCGCAGCAATAACTTTATTGTAGTGTGATTTGTCATTTTTAAATAACAAATTGGGTCATGGCCCGGAGTCCACTCTTCATTAGAAATAAAACATGAAAACAGTTTTTTCTGTCTTTTATCCCTTTTTGCATCAGCTGTATTTGCGACTGATATGACGACAACCGCAATCTTATGTCAAAGTACACGCAAATCTCTCCGAAACGCTGGACTAGACTGACGTGTTTGTGTCTGCATGTGTATTTAGTGATAAAATGAAGAAAAAAGTATGTGAAAGGCAGTTGCAAAAACTCCTGGAGATTGCACTGCTATAGAAATTATCTTCTGATGTTGTCACGGTAAAAGTAGGGCTGTTTGCATCAGATATCTCTATGTACTTTTCAGGGTCGTACTAGCTAGAAAAAAAAAGTCAATAAACTACAACAACTTTGTTACTAATGCAACAAGGCGATATCGTTTGGTAAATATTCCAATGACAATATCTGTTGCTATTTTCCTCCCTTCTCTCTTTCTCCCTGTCCTTCCTTTGCTCTGTGGCCTTTAGCATTTTGGGTAATGCCATTTGTGTCCGGTGTGAGCCTCTGCTGGTGTGCACTGCAAAAACGGAACTAAAAATAAGTCACATTTTCTTGAAATTAATTAATTTATCCTTGATTTCAGCACGTAAATAAGATAATTTGCCAATGGAATAATATTTTTGCGCTTAAAATAGGAACAACCCATCTCCATCATCTTATTTCAGGTGCATAATATCTAATTATCTTATTTTAGGGGTCAAAATACTCATACCATTGGCAGATCATCTTATTTGAATGCTTATTTCAAGGACAAATAAACTAATTTCAAGAAAATTTGACTCATCTAGTTTTGTTTTTGCAGTGTGAACCTCTGTCCAAGTGGCTAAATATTACAAGAAAAATGCAAGTTCCAAAAACTTGGAATATATCAGCCAACATTTACTGCACTGTACGCAGTGATTTTGCAGGTGCCAATCATTTCGGCTCCGCATGAGCAGGCAGCTTGTTCGAAAAGCTTCCACTCAGTCCTGAATTTTTCTTTTTGAAAACCTTTTTTTTTTTTTTTTTTTTTTTTTTTTTTAGATACAAGATTTCTTCATTGTCTCCCTTGGGAGAAATTATTTCTGGAGAGGGAAATGCCGCTACAACCACGACAACAAACAAAACCTTAAAATGTCCGTTATAGAAGGGAAAAAAAACATGTTAATTCATAAAAGATCAATAAAACCCTCGTCACAACATCAGCAACCTATCATCTTCACACACTCTGACTCACAACCATTCATATTCAGAACTATTCATCAACAGGCCCTCAGAGGCCTTCTGTCTTCTAGCTCATCCCTCTTTTTTTAAATCATTAATGAGGTTTAGAGGCAGAAGGATGAATTCATTCAAACACATCGGTTGTGTTTACGGAGCAGGACCCTGTACTGTCTTCCTAATTTCCATAAAATGCATTCAGGGACCACAAATCTTATCCACTGTAGCTCTTTGGACTTATTGTGTGTTCGTGTTTTTTTCGACCTTACTCGTAGACGGGAACCGTTTTTTTTTTTTGGACACCAGTGTTTTGTCTTTTTTAATGATACTTCTGTTCGCAGACCACGTCAACTGCCACACCACCCTTGTTTACACCAGAGATGAGTTTTTATTTCTTGCTAGCTCCGCTTTGCCCCCTCCACCAAGCGACTAGATATTCCCCATGAGAGGGAAGAGATGTGGCCGTGGCTAACAGCGCTAACTCCTGACAGACACATAAACGTGAACAGCTTTCATTTACGCAGCGGCGACAGAACCAACCAGTAGCGGTAAGGAGAAAGCAGGGGTCTGGCTGTGTGTGAATAATAGATGGTGTAACTGTGGGCATTTAATGATATTAAAGAGATACTCTACAGTAAGAACATTGAGCTGCTAGCTGTTAGCATGAGGTTGGATTAGTTACAGCGGGAGTTTACACATTATGTTATTAGAGTTTAAGTCCCCCCTCGGCTAATGCAGCAACAGCCAAATATGTTAACAGGCTGTTTTTCTGGTCTCTGGTATGTTAATCATGTCTCCCTGTCCTCCACTTTCCCACCTTCACCCAGTATGTTGCCTGCCACACCAGACACAATAACACGCTGCACTCAGTGTATGCCAACACCAAGGCAGCACATAGTTCATCACCATCTCCCCTGGGGGCCTCAGATCGCGACCTGGTTCATCTCCAGCCCGTTTATAAACCACTTGTACAGAGATGACGAGCGAGACACACACAGTGAAGAGATGGTCTGAGGAGCCTGAAGAAGCTCTTAGTGGCTGTTTTAGCTCCACTGTGTGGGAACAGCTCTGTGCTCCTCAGGGAGAGGATATTAGCAGCGTCACGGACTACATTAGCTTCTGTGTGGACCGCACAGTGCCACTCATGAAGGTACGACATTTCAGTAACAGTTCCTGGATCAACGCTGAAATCAAGGCTCTTCTCAAGGAGAAGAAGAGAGCATTTAAATAAGGAAGAAGGAGCTGAGAGCTGCACAGAAGGAACTGAAAATGAAAATCAGGGATGAAAGAAAACATCTACAAAAAGGAAGATGGAGGACCAGCTGCAGCAGAACAACGTCATGCATGGTGTTGTATGTTGTAGAAGCATCTTATTTAGAGCTGAGAGGAAGCGGTTAGATAAGCTCACTAGGAAGGCCAGCTCTGTCCAAGGATGCCCCCTCAAACAGAAGAGCTTCAAAAATAATAACATCACTGCCGGTCAATCTCTCCCACCCCATCCATGAAGCTGTTGCAGAACTGGAGAGCTCCTTAAGTGACAGACTGGTGCATCCTAGGTGCACAATAAAGTGTTATCCTAGATCCTTCCTCCCAGTGGGCTTTATAACCATCAAGCTCCTAACAAACTTACACACAATATGTGTTTACATCCTTCCTGTCATTTCTTTCATTTCATGTAAACAGGCTGTTGTTGTTTTCATGCACAAATATACATGTGCATTGTGTAGATTTCCTAAATCACCCTGCTTGTATATTTCTTTTAATCAGAGTATGCTATTTTTAATACTGTACAGCATTATTTTTCTCATGTTTTAAATTTGTCCTTACTGAACCGTCTCTTATTGTTATTTGATTATTATTGTTTTACCTTTGCATGTATCTGCATGCTTCCATTTGCCTCTCACTTTGCTGCAGATACACCGGAATTTCCCCACTGTGGGACAATAAAGGTTATTTCTGTTCTCTATTATATTGTGATGATGAAATATTTGCAATATACTGTGCAGCCTTCACATCAATGTCCTTTTATTGCTTCTATAGCTTATTGATGTGATGAAACAATAGCAAGGTTAATATAAAATAATATTACTCTTGTACGGGACTACACGTGCTTTAAGCTAACACTCGACTGGAGGACCAAAACTCAAGCTGTGTATTAACAGAGGACGAGCAGCCTATTTTCTGAAGATGTGCAGATGCTTTCATGTTTGCTGTAAGGTGTTGCAAATCTTCTTCACGTCTGAGCTAGAGAGGGTTCTGAGGGGTGGTCCGCTGTGGGAGCAGCCTCAGTGTCAATAATAACCCACATAAACCTGAAAGAATCATGGGAGGCAGCCTGGAGACGTCTGTGCAAGGAAGGAACGTGAGATTACCAAACAAACAATCCGTCACATCTGCTCCATGACGCACCACAGGGACGGCCGAGCTCGATCCAACGTCTCCACCGTCATAAAGAATGCTTCAGGAGAATCGTTTCTACAATTCACAGCAACAACTCGCCTCTGTGTAGCAGGCCAATGCAGTATTGCACTTTCCATCAAATGCACTCTTATAGCAAATATGCACATTATTAGGCCATCAATTGTACATCTACTGTTTTTTTTTTTTTACTTTTAGGATGTTTTTTTACTTCTTTAAAACTGGCTTAGTGCTTTTCACTGTACAGCTGTCTTCACAGAGATTTATAGCAAGAATATCTTTGGAAAAATTATACAATATTTAGCACACGTGTCATGTTTGCCTTTGGACTTTTATCATCTTTATACCTTCAGAGAGTAAAATATCTCAAATATTTTAGCTCACAACATTTTTCAATCTTTGTTGTGCTACTTTAGACACAAAAATCAACAGACTCTTTCCTATCCAAACTGTCTTTACAAGTTTTTTTCATGCAATATAGTCAGAGTAGAGTTTTTTTTGCCACAGGCACTATTTGTGTGAGCAAATGTACTTTGTTGACTGTGCAGACAGTCCGGCTCCTTCCTCCTGACAGTGCAAAAGAGCAAGAGACTGGAATGCACACACTGTGTGTTCAAGTGTGGTTATAAAAAGAAACACGGGAAACAATAGGCCGCTCTCCGCTTCCCTGTTAATGACAGGGAACACTGTCCAGCTTATACCATTTAAATATAGGAGTTCACGTTCAGTTTGCTTTTAAAGAAGGTGTGCTCCGCTTTTTTTTTGTTTGTTTGTTTGTTATAATGGATGTAAAAGCATTCAACTCAGTAATATCCATGAGCAATTATCTTCTTCAAATTTCAACCCCCCTGTGTTGAGGCAATATGTTTCATAATTTGGAAGCAAGAAAAAAAAAACATCTGAACTTTCATGTGACCAAAACGAATGTCTGGAAGGACGACAAAAAAGGAAAAACAAGTTCTTAAAGGAGAAGTCCGGTCAACAAAGAAAACTCAGTGGATCATTAGCTATACCTAAAACTAATACGTTCATGGTGATTTAATGAATTTAGCGTTAACCAATAAGAAAATAAAGGCATAAATTGTCGTCTCGATCACAGTGTATGGGGGCGGCCATTGTTGCCCAAATATGGGCAATAATGGCCACCTGACATCACATCCTGTGACGTAATGTTGCGGTAAGGCACTGCGCTCTACAAGCTAATTCAATAGGAACTGTTGGACACAGCTGCGATCAACAACAATTATTTTGGATTTCGAGAGGACGTCACCATTGAAATTCGCAAGACCTATTGTTGAAGCAACAATGCTCAAGTGCATGGCAGTTTGATGTTCCAATACATCGGGTTAAAATGAAAAAAAAAACATTATTTTTTTCACCTTTCCAATTCATGATCCAATACGGGTTCTTTTGTTGGATTGCCAACTTGAAGAGGGAGGATTTGCCATCGAACTCCTGGCCAGAGAGAAAACACGTCGTCTGTAGCCAACATTTCGAAGAAGAATGTTTTCAAGATGACATGAGAGCGAGACTTTTCGGAAGGTTTTTCTTTTTTATAATGTAGAATTTGCGGGGACATTTGGTTACCCGACCAGAGCGGTGGAGTGATATGACACACTTGGAAAGAATGCGTACTGTTGCGAAGCCCACGTATTTTATGCGACTTTGGTCTTATTTTTTCTGAAGTCGCTTGTAAATTTAATGAGTTGCTCGTTGCAGTTTGTTGGGCTTGTTTCTGAAAGTGAAGTCGCTTGTTTTGACTCTAAACTAAGTGACGCTGAAATATCCCTCCGCCTCATAACGCGCTGGACCTCATCCTGACAGGAGCAGAGAGAAAACTCAGAAAGAGCCGATCTGCCCGTATTTTCTGCAGTTTACGGTTGCTAATTGCTATAACTGATAACTGCTGAAAGTAGATTAGGCGGTGCAGATCACCATTTTGAGCAGAGATTGGTTCTAAAGTTGAGTTTTTACTCCCTGATAACATTGCAGAACCCAACCCATAAACCGTACTTTAATGCTTATTTGTTGTCTTTTTATGTCTCTAAAATGTAAGATTAGTATTACTTTAAATGTAAATGCTTAATACCATGTCTATCTTTGTTTAAGAGGTAAAAAAAATATTTTGGCATGAAAACGGGTAGTTATTTACAAGGGGACAGATAGGGCATTGGGACTTGCTCGACAGCCGATCCCGCAACCTGACATCACAAACTGGGAGGTGGCAGTACTGTTCTTCACCAAGATGGATCTATCTATCTATCTATCTAATTAAAAAAGCTTATCATTTATTGAATAGTATGTAATCATTTTATATTTAAAGTACTTTCACCAGTTTGAATTCTGATTTTGACCGGACTTCTCCTTTAAAGCTGTAACAGTACCATAGCATTGAAGATGACGACCTGAAAAACAGTTTCGGTTTTAGCACATTTTTCACGAAGCAAAAGCGTTTGTAATTGTGTTGAAGCAAACAAGGATAAAATACCATGCAAATAAAATCACAAATAATAGATCTTTGATCTTTGAAATATAAGAACTCTAGTCCTTACACTTTTCGGCGAATAACAGGTCCTAGACTAATTCAAAGAAAACCTGATGAATAAGTTTCATATGCAAAAAGCATGAAGGGAATCAGCCATTAACCAAACAAAAGATTGTTTTTTCCTACCTGATCTTCAGAAGAGCTTTGTGAACATAGATGCACTTCCCATCAACTAAGAACTTGAGGTCAGAAATCTCTGGACTGTCAAACTCCTTCTTCAAAGACTGGGCAACTGTCAGGTAGTCATCTCCATCTGGCAAAAAAACAAAACAAAAAGTCACTTCTAATGTTTTTATGTGTGTTTTTAAAGCGATACATAGATACTTTTTTTGTTGTTGTATAGGAACATGAAGCCATGCACTAAAATTAGGTTCGCAGGGCTTTTGGAAGAAAAACAGCCCCACAGGATCACAAATCCTCCACCAGACTTAAGTGTGGGCATGAGACGCTCTTCCATGCATTCACCTTTTTTTTTCCCTTCTGGTCAAGCCCACCTAACTTGGTGATTCCAAAACACCAGACATACTTGCAGTTCTATACCAGTAGACTTTGTACATTTAGTTTCACTTCCCCTTCCATCTTCCTCACTGTGAGTGAGATAAATAAAAAGCAAAACTCCATCAGATGCAGTTACCAATAAGCTGAGGTGGGTGATTTTGGTAAAAAGAATAATTTCTTAGCTTCATTATCGTCCACAACAGAACACAAACTGAAATTCACACCCCAGAAAGCTGAGTTCATGTAAACACCTGCTTGACACAGAGAGGAAACAGGATTTCCTGTTTATTTCTTACACCACTTCCAGGAATTTGCACTTATGACACAAAAACATGTGCCTCCTGAAAGAGTATCTCTAACAGGTCAAAAGGTTAAACACGACTATTGCAACAATTCTAAGTATTCAACAAAAAAATCCCTTAATTATTGAGGAGTACTGGTCCCCAGGGGACCCTTCTTCTAACAAGTCAAAAGGGGAAATACTGCAATGAGAACAATTTTAAGTATTCAGCTAAATCCCTAAATAATTCAGAACCGTGGACATCTTGGAGCCTGTTTTTCTTTCAACAATCTTTCTGTTTCCGCCATAGTCTTACCCACTGAGAGGAGGTGCCATGTGACGGCTGGCGTAGCGAAGCAGGCAAACACGTCATCCGTGCTGCTGAAGTGGGTGAGGTGAGGGCTGGACACGGCCTGACCTCGACACTGACCCCACATCAGAACCTGCCCGCTCTGCGTCTTGGCAGCTGACGTGTGGCTGGTGTGACACGCAGCCACCTCCACCATCCTGGACAGAAAATCAGGAGTCCAACCTGACTGGAGCTTCTAACACCAGGAGAGCAGGTCAAAACTCACAGTACTCACAGTAAAAGTAGTCACACACCTTCAGCTTCTTTCTTATTTTTATTCTTATTTTTTCAAATTGTAGTTACTAACTGGAATGTATTTTTGTTGGGATTTTATGTGATAGACCAACGCAAAGCAAAGTTTAATTGTAAAATGGAAATATTTCATTTTAAAACCCTAAAAGAAGTGACTTCTGCTGCTACCACACCCGAATATATGTCAATACACACACGTATAAGCCACAGTGAATGTACAGAAGACATCCTCTGCCTTATTTCTTTTTGTATTTTTTTCTTTCTTTTTGCTTTTTCTTACCTACTCCTTTTGAGCCATGGCATAACGAGGACATACTGTGTATATATTTGATGCACCTCGTCCTACTTGACTCCTCTTTCCTATGACTACTGATTACTGAGCCGATGTGACATGTGAATTTCTCCAATGTGAGATCAATAAAGCTTATCTTATCTTATCTTAAAAAAATGGAATATATTGAAAAGTTTGCAATGCGTTTGTGGTCACACCCACCCTTTGCTGCAATTATATCCGCAAGTCTTGACGGTATGGTTCTACTAGCTTTGCACAACTAGAGATGGGATTTTTTGCCAATTCTTCTTTGCAAAACTCTCGATTTATTGATTTAGACCTCCACATTGACTAACCCGTGCCACTGTAGCTCGGGCTGTATGTTTGGGGTTGCTGCCCTGCTTGAGGGTAAACCTATGCAATGGTTTTAGGTGTTTTGCAGCATATAGCATACACACTGAATTGATGCTTCTAATTTCATTCATCGCCGCACAATCTTTATCACCTTCCCTGTCCCACCTGAGAAACAGCATGCTTGCAACATGACGCTGTTGCCACCGCGTTTCATTGTATATACGGTGTCTTCAGGTCGATGTCCTGTGTTAGTTTTACTCCACACACAACAATTTTTCATGCAGACCAGAAGGTTCCTGCTACTCCTCCTCTCCCAGAGGACAGACTTTTGGAATGCACAGCTTGTAATTGTCCTGTCGGCAGATTCTTCCCCCCAGACCAGTGGACGTCTGCAGCTTCTCCAGAGTTACCATGGGCATCTGGGTTGATTCGTTGAATCATCATTTCTTTGCCTGGTCGATCAGTTTGTGTTGCCGCTCATGTCTTGGTGGATTTCCATTTGTGCCATACTCTTTCTGTTTACAGACGATGGGTTTGGATATTACTCCATAACCTAACCCTGCTTTAAATTTCTCCCCAATGTATCATTTCCGTGACCTGCCTGGGGTTTTCTCTGGCCTTCATTATGCTGTTTGTTAACTAATGCTCACAGAACAGCTGGGTTTATATATACTGAGATCAAATGGCACACTGGTGACTTCAGAAAGAAAATTGTTGTACTGACTTTTATTGAGGTGAATCAGGCTAAAGGTGGCTGAATACAAATCTATGCCACACATTTCATTTTTGATTTTGAAAAGCATGTATTGTCACAATTACAATCTATATGGTGTTTGTCTACAACAGTACATACAAAACCAATAAGACACTTTTGAGGCACTGAAAGAATCATTTTACAGCTAAAACAATTTGTTTGGGGGTTATTAAACCTGCTGTGATTACTTAACAACACAATTCAAACAATTTACTAACCTTTCCTTGTCTGTATTTATTAGGATGGGGAGAGCTTGGTTGCTTTTATTGCCTGTTCCTAGCTGTCCATAGGAGTTGGCTCCCCATGCATAAACAAATCCTTCATCCGTCAGTGCCAACGTGTGCGCATATCCACACGCTACCTGAATTTGGAAAAGGGATTTGCATTAATGACAAATACCAAGCACGGGTTTAGAAAAAGTTTATGCTACTCCGGATTCTTACCTGCACGATATTGACACCTTGCAGCGCAGCGATCCTGCACGGCGTCTGCTGATTGCCGTTGTTTCCCAAACCGAGCTGCCCATTGCAGTTGTAGCCCCAACCATAAATCTACAAAAGACAATAGTGAGGCTGCTTCGGACGTGAACAGCAAAACTGTATGAGGTGTTTGGTACTTTATGTTTACGAAAAAATCTTAAGACCACATTGTAAAGCGCATGGTCATAGTGGAAAAAAGGATTTATACTTCTAGAACCTCTTCACAGTTAGTCACATCTTTATGGGATCCCACCACAAATTATCCCTGTTAGAACGACGAAAAATGTCAGTCTCTACATTTGGAGCAACGTACCCTTAAAATAAATAAATATTGTTCTAAATAATGTAGGCTCACAACGAATGCACACTACCACTTGACACCTATGTTGGTCTATTACATAAAACTCATACAAAACAAGTTGAAGTTAGTGGTTCAAGAGGTATAAATACTTCTGCAAGGCCCTTTATGGGGCATGCTGGGTGTTATTCACATATCAGAGCAACGTGTTATGGCACCTCTCCATTGTCCAGGACAGCCATCGAGCAGAGCTGGCCACAGGCTATGTTGTACACTACTTTGTTCTGCAGACAGCTGCTAACCCGACGTGGTGTTGGCTGATTGGCAGTCGACCCAGAACCCACTTGGCCAGAGTTGTTGTAGCCCCACGCATACACCTGGTCACAGATAAAAAGTTCACAGTCCAAAGAAACAGACTAAACACGGGCGGAAAAAAAAAAAGTGACAACACAAGAGGGGAAGACTCACCTCTCCGTCACTGGTGAGCGCTATGGTGTGGTGGGAGCCACAGGCCACTTCCGTCACCCGCTTGCTGATGAGGTTGGTGGAGACCAGGGCGGGGGTCAGACCATGGTTGGTGGTCCCATTTCCCAGCTGGCTGTAGCCATTGTGGCCCCAGGCAAACACTTCCCCGTCTATACAGCAGCAGGAAAACTTTTATTCGTGTTGTCACAGTGGTTAATATTTTCTAAGCACAAGATAAGAAGTAGTCTAATTCAAGTTATTCCCAGTTGAGGTCCAGCACGGTGCTCAGCAGTTACCACATGCAAACTGATAACATCAGATTAGCAGAGCTTGATGCTCATTAGATGAAAGGAGCATTGCTGTTTTCGGGGAAACGGAAACTGACTTTTAAAAATTTCTTAAGAGAGCAAAATAAATAAAAACACATACGCACAAAAAAAAGCCAACAAAGAGGAAACAGAACAACAGGTCATGCAAAAAAAATAATCTTGTCTTGTAATCAGAATTAATGCAATTTTAAGTGGAAGACAAAAAAGGAAATGGAAGACCTTCATGGCTTGTAAAATCAAAGCATATATCTGTCAAACATTTAGAGGGAAATGGTAGTAAAAACAATGCAAAACTATTCATACCCAATGAACCTTATCAGATTTTTTCACATTACAAAGAAATGTATTTTACTGCTACTTTGTGTGATAGACAAACACAAGTATTGCATTACTCTGACGTGAAATAAAAACATTTTTTTACAGATTAAAAAAAGTGAAATTTGTGACATGCATTTGTATTAAACCCCTTTTCTCTGATGCCCATAAATAGAATCCAGCGCAACCAGCCAAGACACTGTAACGCTAGCAGAGCTCTCCACAGGACAGGTGGGAGAATTTGTGGATAGGACACCTAATAGTAGTTATCCCCCACAAAGCTGGCCCTTATGGGAGCCTCGCAAGAATGTCATCGCTGAAAGAAAGCCATTAGACGCCCTTTTTGCTTTTCACCAGAAACCATGTCAGAGATGGAGCTTTGTGGGAACATTTCTAAGCTCCATGCAGAAAGGCTATGCGTGGAGCAGAATCGAAAACACTTCATCCCCATCGTGTAACATGGCGGCAGTAGCACTACGTTGTGAGGATGTGTTTATTCAGCGGGACAGGAAAGCCGGTCAGTTTTTAGGAAGACGGGTAAAGGTAAACACAGAGTAAACCTGGAAGAAAAACCCGGCAGAGGCTGTAAAAGAGTTGGGGCAGGAGAGACGAGTTCACTGAAACAACAGCCCTAAACATCAAGCCAAAGGTACAGTTGAACGGTTAGATGAAGGCAAACTCGTGAGTAAGAACGGTCCAGTCAAAGTACAGAAATAAAACCAAATAAAACCTTTCCAATCTCACTGAGGTTGAGCTGTTTTTTTGCAAAGAAGAATGAGTCTCTGGATGTGCTAAGCTCATAGAGGCATATCCCGCAAGAGTCGAAGGTGTAATTGCACCTCACAGATAAGCAACCAGTGAGTTCATCCATCACACAAAACCCTGATATAATACAAAGAAGTTTGTGGTTGCAATGAGACAAAACGTGAAAAAGCTCATGGGGCATGAATACGTTTGCGAGGCACTGTAATAAAAAAACCTGTGTTGCTCTATTTGGTCGTGTTTCTATTTCTCTGCCTCCTGTAACAACTTCACCTTGAGGTCAAATAAAGATTTTTCTGAACTATTGTATTGTGAACCGATTACCTGCAGTGGCGATGACCACATGTGGTCCTGTACCATAGCTCAGGGACACAATCTTCTTTCCGCACAAGACATCAATCCTGCGCGGCTCAATGGTGCTTTGAAGGTCTCCGAGGCCTAAGCAGCCGCTACAGTTGGTGCCCAAGGCAAAGACCTGCGAACACCAAACATCACAGCTCAAACGCTGCTCACGCCAAGAAATGATGCATATACACACAGATCAGGGTTTATGAACGTTTGCCGTATATTACTGTAATATTTGCTGAGATAGAGATGTGCTAAATTTATCTTTTAAGTTTGTGAAAGTTATATTAAACAATAAAACTAACTATTTAATTACGTAAATTAATTATTACTATTATTATTATCATTATTATTCTAATGCAAAGAAATTATAAATATATGCAAATCAGGGTTTACAGATGTTCTCATACTGTTGTTGCTGGTATATTTTATTGGACAGATGCTGAAGCTTTCATTATTTTATGCTGTGAATTTTTATCGGAAAATATTCACCTTATTGTTGTTATTAAAGAGGAGGGATTGCTGCAGTCGTCTGGGGTCCTTAGAAAACTTATTACTGACTGAGATGGTAAACAGAACTTGACTGCACTCTTTTGTAACTTGGATCCAATTGGAATCTATGTAATGGACTTTGAATCTCCCCACATGACTGAACTGAATAGACCTTATATTTTAATATACAATCTGGATCTGTTTGTCTTATACAGTGCCTGGAGACTAAATCTATAATGAAATGATATACATAAACTGAATTGAATAATAGTCAGTAATTTAAAAATGCAACTAAAAAATAAAAAAAAATGTATCACTAGCAGATTAATTATATGTTGTTTTCAATTGATCGAAATACAACTTTTGTGGCCAAGCTGCTTGCTTAAAACCACTACCTATTTAGTCCATGGGTAGGAATGAACACACATGGATGCACAGATGAGAAATGTGCAGCACATTTCCCCTGGTTAAATATAGAGCATGCTCAGGTATTAGGCTGATATGGCTAAAGATAGTCTCATTCTATCTGCTTATCTCTCTGCCGAGCACTGCCCCTTGACTCAACCGGGAAGCCCAGAGCCTAAAGCCTTGTTTCTGCCTTTACTTACAGAGAAAAAGGGAACGATCAAATCAATATCCTGAAAGTAGATTATTTCTATCAAGTCGAGCCAGCACCCCTCAGTCCAAACAGCAGGATTAAGGTACCGTTGCTAAAAGCCCAAGCGTTACCTCATCATTAACAGTGACATAGAGAGCTTCGTTTGCAGCACTGCCGAAGACACAAGCCTGCCGAATAAGTCGTAGTTCCTCAGGAGGAAGCAGTGCAAACACTGGCCACTTCCCCACGTCCAGCATGCTACTCAGCTTGGCTGTGATGAGAAAACACGGAGAAAACAGAACATTTAGAGGATTATCATCCAAATAGTTTACCATAATCTGCCATATTCGGGAAGCAGACATCTCTTTTAGAGCATAAACAAATGCAGAATTTTTTTTTTTTGTCTCTCATTTGTAGGAAGCATACCTAACATAAAACCTAGGGTACTTCCACAGCATAGCCGAGACTAACCACTTAAAATGTCCAACTCGTGAATAACATTTCTGTGGATCAAAATACCAAAATTTTTGTGGGTACTTGGAATAGTATATTTGGAGGTAAAAACATAGGGAGCACAATGATTGATCTGCCAGTTTAACAGATTTTTTTTTAGCATCTAAATGTCAACAGACTACATGTGGAGCCTTCCAACTACAACTAACTACTGTGTATCACACAGATAATTAATTAAATTTGCTATTACTTGCACCTGCACTAAGACGGTGGGATGTAAACATATTTTGATCATTGTCTAATCGAATATTAGGTCAGCCAATTAAGATTTGTTTTTATACTCTGGGTTCCTGCACATTGTAGTGGTTGGATGGATAAACAAAAATCCAGTCCTGTACATTGTTTTCTTTTTTTAGGGTGAATGGCAATAAAGTGTTTCTTATTCAGATTCTGACTAATGATTTGGATGAATGGATGGATGGATGGATGGAAACAACCTATTTTTTTTCATAGTTATTTTTTCATAGTTCCCAGACCTGAAAAATGCTTCTATCAAATTATGTACATTTACAGGCAGCATGGGAACCTTTAATATTTAAAAATGTCCCAAACCGTTCAGTAAATTTTTAAAAAGCTACACCTTTACAATAAAGTATATGAAAATAAATTCTACAAATAAAAACGGGTTAATAGCAACAATTTGATGTGTTGTTGTTGTTGTTTTTTTTATCAGCGAGTAGCATCTCTGCTTATTTGCCTTTCCAACTTTTGCAGCAGTTTGTCTGCAGGTTTCTATAGTAATAATGTATTGCTACCATGTAATAATGCATTCATGTCGGTGAAGAATAAAGCGGAAAAGCGGCACACGATTGAATGGGACTGATCGAGCAATGTCCAGCTTTAAAAACATCCTTATATAGAAAAAAAATATGTTATGCATACAGAAACCGTTCGGCTGTGGCCTCATCGCTCATAATTTCAAGCTGCATTTAGCATGAACTCGGTCATCTCCCTAGGCATATTAAGCCCAAGGTGTCCCATCATATTAAATGCTAAGGGGGAAAAAACAACAACATAGAAACACAGAATCCGCAACCAACAAGCTAGCAACGATGAAGTGTGCAGCAAAACAGCACAGAGCTTAGCATAAACAGACCTACGGCTGCTGGGAGGGTTTAAACTGTTGACGGTTACCGTGACAGTTGTTGCAGCTACGGTTTGCCCCCAGAAACACTTTTCTTGTTACCAGAAAAACTTAAACATTGCTGAGGGAATCATGTCGGCAGTAAATGTTGGCTGTCATAGCTAGCTTTGGTCGCTGCATCGCCGCCCAGAAGAAAAAGCAAAACAATCCAACAGTTTACTTCCTGGAAACTGGTGGTGTGTTCACGGAAGCTCGGAGATGGGGGACTTCGAGACCGAGGAAGCTATTGGAAATACATAAATTTACACTTAAAATGTCATCTTGTCAATCTAAACACTGATTTTCCTATTCTGTATTTTACAGTAGTGGCAAATGTTAAAATATGAATAATTGTTAGCTAATCTAAGTCTTCAAGGAGAAAACAAGAGACGGATATAGGCTAATAGCCTAGAAGTCACATGGCGTAGCAATTTTCTGAGGCTTGGAATACTGAATTGATGACACCAGTTTTCAAATCTGTACACACTTAAAAAGCGATCAACGAACGGTGTGTATTAGTATAAATTTAGCTACATTTTGACCATTGTTTCCATTGTTTCCAGGAAGCATGTCCCTCCTACTCTCTGGTATTTGGCACCAAAAAGGTCAAACTGCTTAATCAGACAGTGAAATACTTGGTCATATACATGTTAAATCCTTATTTCTTCTGCAACTGTATTAATCAACAGGCAAATTCAATTATGTGTAACATAAACTCAGTGAGCACATCAGCTATATTTCCTACACTGCAAATATAGGCACATATTGTATAATAGTATCTTTTCACGCATCTGTCTACTCCTGTATGCCCTTGCAGGGCTGCAGTGGGACTGGTGCATAGGGGACCCATACTGGTGCTTATATCCCCAGCGGTCATCAGGAGAGGGTGTTACCCCCTGAACAAATCTCCTACCTGCCACAAGCCAGCACAGAAGCACGGGAAAAACAGTCACGCACACACACTCACACCAGAGGGCAATTTAGAGTAACCAATTAACTGAACAGTCATGTTTTTGGATTGAGGGAGGATGCTGCTGATAGAGCCCACGCATGGACGGAACATGCAGAAAGACCCCAAGCTGGGATTCAAACGCAAAACCTTATTGCTGCAAGGCAGCAGTGCTAACTCACTGAACCCATACCGCGTTAAACATTCTGCAAGCATGAACATTACAAAAAAATAAATAAAAAATGTAGCACGCTAGTAATTACTGCATTATGTGTTTATCTGCCCATCTGGACTGTTCATATTTATTTCAGCTATTCAGATATAACAAGCTTCCTCCAGCACAGCCGTGACTATGTGCATCTCTCCCACTGAGTAGTCTGTTATAGCGCCTGCTTTGGTTCCTGCTCCACTGAATAATTTTATTAAGCAAATTCAAAATGAGTCAGCCGCCGGAGGAAGTTGTACTAACCCACACAGATTGCATGCTTTTGGGCTCTCATGTTTCTCTCAGAGCAAACCTGTTCCTACAGACCTGAGAAATATTACAATTTAAGAGATTTTCCAACTATTTAAAACCGTTGTTAGAAACTAGCTAAGTTTTCCATTCATTCAGATTTTTTTCCCCCAGTGCCATGTGCAATTTTATTAATCATACTTCGATTAATAAAATTGAACTACAGCTGTTAGGCATATTTTTCAAACATAGATTAAAGTGCTCAATTTATTGTAAAGTGTTAATTGATTTGGACTGATAACAACATTAAATATTCGTTTGTGGTGTGCTTAATTCATCCATAGACTCATTCAAGTAATCAGAAATATTTAAATTTACCGCTGTTAATAATTAGGTAAAAATTCAACCAGGGCAGGATAAAAAGGACTGGTTTTACTGCACAAACGTGTGTTAGTATGTCTTTCCATACAAAGTCATATATAATTATATGTCAAGAGACCTCCCAACACATTTTGAATGTTATTTTTTTTGTACAAAGGGTACAATGGCAGTACTCCAAACTAAATACTTAAAACAAGAATAGGTGTTACACACAACACTGCCTCCTTTTAAGTGTTAATCTAAAAAATACTGGTATATGTTCAATATTTAATCAGTCGTATAACACAGGAATCTTTTTTAATCCTAAATTCCATCGATATGTCCAGCAGGGGGAGCTCTAGATAATCTCATTTTTGTGCATGACGGTGGATTAAAACAATGCACAACGTTTTAACATGCCAAGGCATCTTTAGTATCGTATGTGGCACAAATACTTGAAATGATTACAAAACAAAAGGTGTCTGGGAGTCAGTTTTTTTTAATAAGGACGATAAAACATTGGAAAAACAGATTCCACCTTCAACTTTGCAGTTTACGCATTGTTACAAATTCAAGTTGTTGGATGGATGGATGGATGGATGGATGGATGGATGGATAGATAGATAGATAGATAGATAGATAGATAGATAGATAGATAGATAGATAGATAGATAGATAGATAGATAGATAGATAGATAGATAGATAGATAGATAGATAGATAGATAGATAGATAGATAGATAGATAGATAGATAGAAATAAATAAAAAATATATTACAAAATAAAATGTAATTTGTTCTATAAAAACAATTTCAAGTTCAGCCCAGTTAGATGAAGGATATCTGTAAACATCATGTTCAAGTCTTTGCACAGATTTCTTTTCTCTGGATTTCTGAAGTGAAGACCTGCGTACACTTTGATCTAAACCATTACATGGTAATTCAGGCTCTATGTTCCACTCTGTTGCTGCCTCTAACTAATTTTCTTTCAGAATTGTCCTCTATTTAGCACCATCTGTCTTCCTATCAGCCAGGATCAGCTACTTCTTCAGACAGGCATCCCCACAGCATGATGATGCCACCACCATGTTTCACAATAGGGTTGATCTATTTTGAGTGATGTGTAATGTTATTATTATTTTTTTATTTATCCCACACACAGTTTTGTATATTGGGTAATAGTTCAGTTTTGGTTTTATTTGAGAAGAGCATCTTCTTTCACATGTTTACTGTTTCCCTAAATGGTATACATTAAACTTTAAAATGATATTCTTATGATTTTTAAATCACCAATAGCTTCCTTCTTGCCATTCTTCCATAAAGACATGATTTGTGGAGATAATAAATGCCCTATCTATAGATTCTACTACTGAAACGTTCAATCAACCTCCAGTAACAATGGGATTTTCCACTGTTTTTAATGCTTTCCTTGTCAGTTCAGATTGACAACCATTTCTTGTTAGATGTGCAGCTGTGCTTTACATTTTCTATTTTCAGATAATGTAGTGGACTATGTAAAGTTTGCAAAGCTTTTAACATTGTTTTATAACCTGATCCTTCTCCACAACCTCCTCCCTGACCTCTCTGCTGTGCTTCTTGGTCTCTATAATGTTGTTTATTCACCAATGTTCTCCAACAAACCTCCGAGGCCTTCATAGAACAGCTGCATTTATGCTGAAATTAAATTACATACATGTGAAGGCAATTGTTTGACTGGATTATATTCAGGGGAGTCATCATAAAGTGGGCTCAATAGAATTCACATCATTTTATGATTTTTGTTTGTAAAAAATATACATTTGAGACACATGTATCTTTTTATTACTTTCTGTTGGTCTATCACATACATCCCTATACAATGAATTAATGTTTGTGGTTGTAGTGTCATACTGTAAAAAAAAAAAAATGTTAAAGCTATAGTTTAGTCCCTAAACTATTTTAGTCCCTCAAATTCTGGTGGTATCACCTTATCTATTTGTTGTCCCACAATGCCAATCATTCTGGCGCGCTCATATAACACCAGTTTGCATGCACCTTCCTTGTTACTTTCTGCTTGCTGGCCACACATGCCGACTTCCAGTGTTTATGTATCTGGTTATCTTAGCAGTTAGCTTTGGTGTTAGTCGTTAATTGTAGCTCTGCTGCTCTAACTGTATACTTTGAACATGGCTGGGAGTCACAAGAGGCAAACCAAGTCCAAGTTTAAGAGAAGAAGAGCAAGGCCTCAGTAGAAAGGTATAAGACCAGAGTGGATTTGGGAGATTTCTTTTCCATGTGATCCCCCTGAGGAGTGGAACAGCAGGTAAGACAGTCTTTTTTTATGTGCATTTATTCAAAAAGGGACTTTGAGAAAATCACAGACTCTACATTTAAAACAAAACCGTCTAACTTTAGCCGCTAGAGGCGCTAGACTTGTAACTTCCAGGTTTAGTGCCCCTGAAGGCCACTGGAAACACTGCACTGTTGCAACATTGAACAGTCTCCCTCAGTGTTTTGGAATCTGATAGCAGCCCACTTTGGACCAGCAGATGGAGAAGTTATTGAGTTACTTGTAAAATCAAGGCTACATTCACCCCTCCAGGATAAATCATATATCAGAGAACCAAAAATATGTTTGATCAGGTAAGTGTCATAGCCTGTCTGTTTTGTTTCTTGATAACCAAGGACAGGCCATGTGACCTAGAGTGGCGCCTTATGCAGTGCTGCTTTAACTGTGGGTCCATCCGAATACCCTTAATTATAGCTCCTTGCTCTTGTTCCTGATTCAGTTCCTTGATTTTTCGTGGGGTCAACAGTAAGAACACTATCCTAGAAAGGGGTCTTCTGAGTGCTTCGCTAATTTTGGACAGCATTTAACTCCGACATCATTACGTGACTGAAACACACATGCCGCTAATGATGATGCGAGACAAAGCCTGTATGCTCCCTCCGGCAGATAATTTTGCCTAGGAACATCCTATACCACCGCCAAGAAGCCTTAAGGTATCCCCGATCCTTTGCGGGACATGATGTATCAGCACAGCCCCCTCACAGAAATCAACGAAATTGGTAATCCTGGATTTGACGGATTTGACTAGAATCATCCATGTGCGTTTCCGCCACGTAATGACGTCGCCGTTAAAGGCTGTCCATTTTCGTAAATGTTTGTGAGGTGGGCTGTGCTTGTACGTCATGATGCGCAAAGGATTGTGGGATTGATTCCTTATGGTGCAAGTTAGGAAAGCGCTAGTCACCGCTGTGACAGCGCTTGTCACAGTTATCGCTGACATACTTCCACTTTGGCTAAAGAGTCCTTTCCCATTAATGGTATTCGGATTGACCCATATGATTCCTTGTTTACCTTTTACTTTTTGTGAATATATTATTTGCACACAATTATACACTACATTTTTACACATAACCAGGTTTAAATGAGAATCGGATATTTAGGTGGGCTGTGCTTGTACTTCATGATGCGCAAAGGATTGTGGGATTCCTTATGGTGCAAGTTAGGGAAACCACAAGGTTTCTATGCTAAATTAGCCATGGGAGGAAGCATACAGGCTTCTTTTCCTACCTTCTTCTTGACTGACAGCACTTATCATGGCTATCGCTGACAAACTTCCACTTTGGCAAAAGAGTCCTTTCCCAATAATGGTATTCGGATTGACCCATATGTTTCCTTGTTTACCTTTTACTTTTTGTGAAAATATTCTTTACACATAATTAACTACATTTTTACACATAACCTGACAAGGTTGTATTAGAATCGGATATTTAGATAAAAATTAAGTTTAAAAAAACGTACGATGCGCAGTTATCAATCATGTAGCTGAGTTGTAAATGTAAATCAAAAATAAAAGCTCTCTCCTCTTTGCACACACGTTTGTCTATCTGTGGCTGACTTGGACGAACCGCTCTAAGACACGTCAACCATAGGGTCCTCCTTAAAGTCAACAAAAACGTGCGCCACCAAACGAGGATCATTGATGCATCAGCACAAATTCGCCCTTCCTGCGCACACGACGGGATTTAACCCCGCTATGACAACCTTATAAATATTTTCTCTTCGCTTTCTTGGAATTTACGGGGGATTCATCAGAGTCACTCGGAGGCGCATGCGCACTAAGCCCCGGCAAGCAAAAAAAAAATTCCTGCCTTTTATTATTCGTGGAGCCAGGCTGTGGATGGAAAGTTATCTCGATAAAACTACCAGCTCGGCTTAGCGTTCGCCGTCGTCGTCCGGTTGGCTCTGTTTCGTTTAAGACGCAGTTAGCACAGAGACGCCGCCGCTTGCACGACGAGGAAAAAAAAAAAAAGAAAGAAAGAAAAAAAAAGAGCACATCATCATCATCTCGCGAACTATTTTGCTAGTTAGCATCATGCAGCTAATGCTAGCATGACACGTTTAGCCTTTTCCTGTGTTTATCCAGGTAGCTAGCGAGGTGTCAGTCGCGGGAGGTAGCCGGGGCTCGTAGCTTGCTGACATTTAAAGGCTCCCAGGAAGAATTGCGTAGGAACCATCACTGTGCATCGGCGTGTCGGTCGAGACTGCTGCTGCTTCTGCTGCTGTGCCAACTGACTGAGTGAGTAACATTAGCTGTAACATTCCTCACTTCTGCTGCGGCAGTCAATAATGTATAAACCTCCTCCTCCTCCCCCACACACTCCCGTTTATTAAGGAGACTCTACATTCCCCGTGAGGTTATTATGTGTCAGTGTGCTGACTGAAAAGGTTGTGTTGGAGTTGGATAATAGACAGCCGTGACATAACGCTAAGTAGACACCTGTAGCCTGAGTAAACAGTTCAGTTAGCTGCGCGGCGGCTATTTCCCTGGGCTAACAAAACGAGGAGCCCCGTCCCTGGACATTGATATCGGCGCTGTTTTAAATGACCCACACGGGGGGAAGCGAATCATGATTTGGTGCCACACAAGAGATGGCGCTGGCAAAGAGGGCAGCCTCCTCTCGGATGTTTTTTGCCCGAGCCAGCTGTTACATACGTCTGGTGCGGAACACATGATTTCCAGGTGTTGCTGCAGAACTTCTGCTTTAGGATTGGGTTCAAGTAAAATTGTACAAATAATACTGCTGCTGTTTTATTTTTAAAGCGCTTTTAAACAACAGCAGCTGTACAGACAATAATCAATAAACATTTTAATATGGGGAAAAACAAAAAAGATTGCAAAATGCAAAAAGGAATAAGAGCAAAAGTCTCAACATGTGTTAAAAAGCCAAGGAATAAAAATGTGTCTTAAGGCCAGTTTTAAAAGTTGACAATAAAGGGGCACTTCTAATATAAATTAAATATACTATATATAGTGTATATTTAGACTTGTGTTTGATTTTTGTCTTTAGTAAAACTCAGTAGTGGAGCTTTAAAACAAACATGTCTGTTGTGCAGTTGAACAGGCTCTGGGATGAACTGAAGCGATGCATGGAGACAACAGTTCAACAAAGAAATAAAATTGTTTCTTTTATGTCGTAGAGGGGTGGGATTTTAGTTGGTGATCTGATCTCACGCCGAAAGGTTTGACAGCACAAGTTTTAAGTCATTTACAAGCTCATGAAAACAACTCCAATGAAACCAAGAGTATGTGTCTGTTAAGACGGTCACAAAGGATTTTAAGTAATTTAGAGAATTCGACTGGATCAGCACTCTGTTAATGTAAAAGTTGATATAATTTTTCTGCCTTGAAATAAAAAGACATAGCTTGCATTCATTTTTAAATGAAATATAGTTAAGTCTTGAGATTGAGATGATTTATTTCCAGTTTCTTAATGCTATCTGGTCCTCATTTGATCGACTTAAGCTTATCATATCCTTATCAGATTGGTTAATTTTTGTGATATACATAATTGAAAGCTTTATCTTGCCCTAGACCCCTTTTTGGTTCAGTTGGAAAACCGACTTGTTTCAGTTCGTCAAATACGTTTTTTTGTCAGACCAAAACGTTTTGATAAGACAATCTCTTTCACAGGAATTGAAAGACGCAAATCACAAATTATACTGTGGGTATGTTTGCGTTATGATATTGTAACCTGCTAAATCAAATATATAGCTGCTCTTGAAGGGAGCAGTGAACGTTACCACAAATCAAGGGAGGTGTGCACAAACAGCAGCTACGGCCCAGCTGAGGGTTAGATTCACGTCTAAAATGCTACCGTTTGGTAGAATTCATTGCTGCAACATAAAAAAAAAAGATCTTGTGTTTCTGTCAGTGAAGCAATGTTTTGGAACAGGTTGCGTAATGAGCTTAAGCAATGCTAAGACAAGACCGAATTTAAAAAGCAGTTCAAAAGCATGAAAGGAGAGATTTAAATTGTTTTCATCCACATATTCAAACACCATTTAAACATTGTATGTAATGTTTTAGGGCTACATAATGTTAGACAATGAATAATGCAGCGTCAATATCAGTTGTGATAAATGCACACTTTCCCCTCCTCTTTAGATGATTACCGGGTAAATTAACATGTCTATTTGTGTCTTTGTCTGCATAAAAGGCACACCGGATTATAAGGCGCATTACATATTCTTCCCAAGTGTGTAATATCACTCCATCCCTCTGGTAGGGTGACCAGACATCCCCGATTTCCCCATTTTGGATGACTTATCCCTGGAAAATTTCTTGATTTCAGTGTATCATGATGGAGTAAAAAACGTTAGCGCGACTTAGTAGAAAAGCTTTGCAGAACGCGTCTTCCCCGCCCCGTTGGCATTGCAGTTCAGACAAAACAAACCAACCTCAGGCAGAGACTCTATGTGCTCAACAAAGTCAGAGACGTCCCAGGTTTTCATTAGAGAAATCACATCTGGTCACCTTACACCGCTGTCTCTCCTGAAAAGGGAGAGCTTTCCGTCTGTGTTGGGAGGACAGAGTAGTTGGACTACACTGCCCTGTTTCTAACAAAAAGCCAAAACAAACGTAACTTTTATATTGAATTAACTTACTAGGTTTATTGTTGCTATTGCGTACTCCGGGTGCATGAATGCACTTCTAGTTTAGACATTACAGTCAGGCAGTCTTGTAGACAGCTCAGGGGTCCGATCAGGTACCGTAATATTCTGAATATCTATTGAGCGGAGTGGCTTTGTTGCTAACCAAAGTCGTACTTACACATTTTAACAGATTTTTGAGAACACTGTACCACATAAAATCAGTCAGCGAGCAGAATGGTATTCATATGCAAGGTGCACCATCCATTGTTGGGAAAACTTTTGAATTTTAAGTGCTCCCTATAGTCCAAAAAATACGGTAGATTCTGTTATTATTGTGCAAACATATTTTTAAATATTCTGACCTTTTGATGCATAAACGCTAACAAAGCTGTCCCATTCTAAAAGGACATTAAATCAACTTTCAAATGATTGTAAGTTTGTTTGTGTTGGTTGAAATTGAAGACCGCTAGTGTCGGAAATTGCACAGTCACTCAGTATACGTTGAAATGTGCAAGTAATTTGTCACTCAATCATAGCAAAGTTCTACAAATTATCTAAGATAATCAATCAGTGATCATCATTAGCCATTCACCACCATTGTCGATTAATATTCTGTCTTTTAGTGGTTAGAGTAACTTGTAACTTTCTACAGCTCAAAAGTTTGTCGTTGCAGAATTATATTTTTAACCACTATAAACAGCAACAGAACCTGGGATAGAAAATAAAAATATAATGTGATATGCAGTGGTGTCTACTAGATGGGATTAAAAAAAGCCTATGCTTATTGTCCACACTTTATTAGGCACACTTTGTACAGGGTTGGTTCCTCCTTTTGCCCCTACAATTGCAGTAATTGTCCAAGTTTGCAAAAAACTTTCCTCTGAGATGTTGATGCAGCTTGACGTGGTTGCTTGGCGCAGTCATTGCACATCCATGATGGGATGCTCCCATTCCACCACGTCCCAAAAGTTTCTTTATGTTGGCAATGTATTTGTTGACTTGTTGTTTAATGTAGATGGAAGTATCATTGGCAACAAGCTACTTTTTAAAAAAAACAATTTCCCCTGTAGCTGGATAGACTGCGCGTTATCAGGAGTCTAGTTTGCTATGAACCCAAAGCCAAAAAGACATAAATGCTGCGTACTTATTTTGTTTCTTTATCGTAAGTCATATCGTTATCTCAACGTTCATCGTGTTTTCCTAATATTGAGCAGCCCTGATCGAGATGCTGGGCAACATCATTCAGGAAGGCCCAAAGTGTCCCTGGAAATGTATCCCCAAATCTTTGTACCACCACCAGCAGGAGCCATTAATATAAGGCAGGAGTGGTCCACACTTTCTCGTTTACACCAAGTTCTAAGCCTAAAATACCAAGTGGTTATTATACGGTTGCCTTGCAATAGTGTCAAACTGCAGCTTGATCTTTTTCTGGACCCTTCTTTATTAAACTGAAAGATGGTTGTGTGCAAAAATCCCGGAAGATCAGTAGTGTCTGAAACTTTCAGACCAGCACGGCGGGTTTAAAGTCATTTAAATGTTTATTTTTTTTTACTTCTCTATGCAAATACCCTGTTTAAATTTTAAAAGTCTTCACAACATCTAGATGCCGAAATGCATTGAGTTGCTGCCACGTGTATTGATTGACTCATTTGTGTCAACAAGCGATTTAAACTGGCGTACCTAATGAACCGGGCAGTGGGTGAGCTTTATAATGTATTTACTTCTTATCAAAATTCAATTTTAGCTGTTTTAAGTTTGCTGGAAGTAAATTTGAATACTGACGGAAAAACATATTTTGATTTTGGTTTGGCTCTATTTCATACTAAACAGAGATCAAGCTTAAATAAAAAAAAGTTTGGAGTTGAAATCTCTCCCCCATACCCCCCCCCCCCTTTTTTTTTTTTTGTAGGTTCAAGGTGTGGACTTAAACTGTAACCGTAACCGAAAGGCAGCTGTTGCTCTTGTGAACAAACACAAAAAAGCACATATAATCAGGGCAACAACAGATGTCGCCACAGTTCGGATACCGACGTCGTGCGCTGGAACAGGAAGGGCTGAACTTTGGGTTTTGCTGTATCGCAGCTGCAGCGTTTGAGTCAGCTGGTGTTTTGCTCTGACTTTTATTAAAGGGGTGGTTTAAAGAGTCGTATAACGATGTGGCTGTTTGTTCATTCAGACAGGGAAACCTGGAGCACAGCAAGGCAACCGGTGTGTCCTCTGTCAAATAAGCAGCGAGAGCAACACAGGTCAGGATTTTAAGACGGCTGTAATCATTTCAGGGAACTTTTTTTTCCGTTTTAGAATAAAACCGTTGAATGACACGTTTAATGTTTCCATATAGATAAACAGTGGGTGGCCTGGTGATGAAAAAAGTAAAAAAAAAAAAAAAGGATTAATCCAAGCAGATTGGAGCGACTGAGTTCAACCTTAGGGGGAAACACCCAGTCTGCAGTTGATCTTGAATTTGCTCATAATTGTCGGTTAATCTCCCGTCGGTCCACACTTGTAGGAATAGTTTCCTGTGACTCCATTTCATTCACCATCAGATTGCAAACTGACTTTGTTGTTTAAGCATAAGGAGGGGAGGGGCTAAATCTGAACAGATAAGCCAGATAACTGTGAGGTTTAGAGACGCATGCGCTGGAGTCCAATTAGTTTCAAGGACACATGTCACACTTCTATGGTGGTGATTCGCTTTATTTCTTTGACAGGACGCTCGGCTGTATTTTTTTCTCTCTAATTTCTTTTTTTTACATGCTGCACGTTCTCAATGAAGTCGTAGACAGTGGGACGCCGTTGTCAGCTTCGCTCTAGTGTTTGTCATTTAAAGAGTGTGAGAAGACACTGGACAGCATTAAGTGCTTGACTCAGCTGTGGGTGGGGGAGATACTGGGCAACTTCTCTGTAAACGAGGGGAACGGTTTTCCATTTGTAGTCATTTGATTCTGATTTGTTTGTTTATTTTTATTTATTTTTATTTTTTTTTATCTCTGACGTTGTGCTCACTTTACCTCGCAAATGAATAAAATCTCAGACAAATGTGTTTTTTCCCAAAAACCTTTTATTGATAATTTGATCTGTCACCTTTGAGGAATAATTTCAGTGCGGAGAAAAAGATCCCAACATGGCTGTTGCATTAAAAAAATAGACTTTAAGTCTAACTCTTGTTGCCTAAAAGAGGAAAAGGGAACTATTACTACTATTATATGAGCTGTTCTGCTTTACTAGTTGGCTTGCGGCTATGGCTCTGTCCTGGCTCATGGTTTGCCATATAATTTTATGGATATGTATAAAATAATATACTGCCATGTGATGGGAGGGTAAAAGAACATGTCAGACAGTATTAATAGACTTTTTAGGCTCCCATAATTTCATAAATAGGACATTTTCAGTTACGTGTCAAAATTTATTTCAAATAATGAAACAATTTACTTTCTTTTTCTGTTTCTTTTTCTAGGATAAGTTGTTGAAAGTGCATGGAACGGCAGCACATAACTTGGCTTTCCACATTTTGTTTCTGGTATAAAAAAAAAAAAAAAGATGGTTTTAGAAAATAATTATAATGTGCTTCAAATATCCACTCAGAGTATTTCAGTGCTCGTCTTTGCTGCTTGTGGTTTATACGCTAGATGACTTTTTTTTTTTGTTTTTCCCCATTCATTTTTATTTGATGCAGCTCTAATATTTTAATAAATGGCTTCGACAGCACTAGGCACAAATCATTTCATCCACTCTGGCTCAGTTCCCAATACCGTTTACAGACTTGATTTTCAGTATTCGAAGATGAGTTTAGATACGGCGACAATAAGCGGATACTTTCTAACAGCGCTCCGGGTCGGATCTAAACCGTGTATTGCCATTTTGCTAATTCCTACTTCCACTTTGTACCTGTAGACGCTCAGTTTATCTCTGTTAAAAATGTTTTGGGAATAATTAGAATGTTCAAATATCAGGCATATTTCAATTTAACTACACATTATTTTATGAAGATTTTTTTTTAATGCCCCAGTATTTGTTGGTTGATGTTTTGCGACCCATGCGGGCCGGTTAACTGTTATGCAGTGGGTCAGATTCTGCTGATGGACATTATTTATTAAAAACACATTTTCATGCAGACACCTTTTTGTTATAGTCATAGTATGTGAATAGGCCCCTTTAAAACTTATTTAGAGATCGCTCTCTTAAGGATGTTGCCAGTATTGTGGCTGAACATATTCATATTAGCGTCTTCCTGATTGGTGTTAGCACCAACTTGCTAGTGTTTTTAAAAGGGGTCGTTATTAAAAGCATCGTTACTTAGTAAGTGAACCAATGAGGTAATTAGAGGCAAATAAGCTTCACATCTTTAATAAAATGGCTTAGGTTAGTTCAGCCTGTGCATAAATAAGTTCAGTTTTAACCTATTTGATGTAATACTTTTTTTAAGGGGGAAACTTTGCACAGAGTGGAGTAATAAGTCTTACAATGAAAGTACTGTAACTTAGTAATGTAGTGTAGATTTAGTAGTTAAATCTAAGAAACACTGAGGAGTCTGGGAGTAATCTCAGCGACGCACTCGTCGTAATTTACTAACAGGCAGACAGAAACCCCATCCCATAGACGATCTGGGTAAATGTTCTTATCGGCACAGGCCAAATAACTGCTAAGACGATGACGCCACACCTCTTTGTCATTGACGCTTGTCTCCTCGTTGCAGGACCTCCTCAGTGGTGTGAATGAGGGAGACATGGCAGACCACACGCCACCTCTGGAGTCTGGCCAGCTTCTCAGCCCTGAACTCCCTATCCTGGCCTCACCACCACCACCCTCAGCCATGGTCAACGGAGAAGGCCCCCAGCAGGTAGACACACATCCCCGTGCACACTCGTTTTTTTTATTTCTTTGCTTTTAGTCAACCTGATGGCTAAATGCCTGATAGTTACAGGGCGTTAGTTAAAAGTCCTGTGATTTTGGGAAACCACGTGCTTTTTGCACTCAATAGCATCCTGACATCATTTTGGCTGGAGCTTTGACTCTTAACATAAATGGTGCAGCTCACTCTAAGGATAGTCCATAGAGTTTACGTGGAATTGGTGTTTAGCCCTGTGAAAACTAGGGCTGTCATGAAAGATTATCTTAGTAATCCATCATGCTATCGATTATTCTGCCGATTAATTGAGTAGTCGGATAAAAAGTTTACACATTCTGCATATTTTTCACTTAATTGCTTCAACTTATTTTATGAGAGATAGAAAAAAATGGAAAGAAGTGGCAAATGAGCGAATAATTCAATTCTTTTTTTGAATAACAAGAATAAATCTTCAGCTTAAAGGTTCTAGGATCAAAATGTTAGAAGCTCAGCCCTCTGTGGTTGACTTAACGTCAATACAGTGCAGCTGCCTCTGTAGTGAAAATAGTCACAAACAAAAAATAATGCATAAAGTTTCAAATGCGTATTACGTTCTGGATATTTTTTTTTTTTGATTAAAAAGCATAATTTTATTCATATAAACAGAACCCTTCTAGTGTAATTCAGGGCTAAGTTAAACTCTTAGTTTTTTTTTAGTCCACAAATAGACAAAAATAAATACATATTTGTCAAAAAGGTAACCGGCTCATTTAAGTTAAGGCGTAATAAATATTGCCTTATTTCAAACTATTGTTGCCTAATTTATTAGAATTGAAATACCTTAACACAATGGGGAAATTCAGGCATAACTGGCAAGAACAGGTGGGCCTAGACTTGCACACAAGATTAATTAATAGGAAAAAAAAATGCTAAATTTAAAGTTAAACTGCACAGCAGAAGAAAAAGAGAAATACTGGGCAATTAATAATAGATAATAGGGCATATTCTGATAAAAATTAAGCGTTCAAGTTAATTGAAGAAAAAAACCGTTGATTTACAGAATGATGAAATATTTTCGTCGTTCGTTTTTGTTGCACAAATTAACAGAAAACTGCAAAGACATCCACAGAGCAGAAGCAGAACCAGCCTCCACTCTAAAGTGACAACTCTGATATGTCTCTGCAGATTTGAAGTAGAACATGTTCTCAAAGTTCTTCAGCGAAGGAGCTCTGCTTTGTTGTCCCCAACATCTTTAAACTTTAAAAACCAGATACTTTGTTTTCTCCTGTCCCTCGCAGTTATTTACTGGACAAGCTACCAAAGTCACCCTCTACTCACTGCTGCCCTCTCTGTTTTCACATAATGCCATGGCCCTCACGTGATTGGGCGCGTGGCCGCCATGTTGACCAATCAGAACGAGTCCTGGCTAGAGAGGAAAGATGGGGCGGCGAGTAGAAGCGCTAATCTTCAACAGCTTGAAGCCCAGTTACCAGGCAGCTCGCTGCACAGTTTTCTTTTGTTAAATTTAAATTATCCCTACACCTTTAACACTTTACGCCTCTTTACTCTGCCCGTTACTTCGCCGTTGCTTTTTGTCTCCGTAACGAATAAGGAGACAAATGGATGACACCACTGAGCTATATTATACACTGGAGTGCTAATCACCGTCTGTTTGAACGAGTCGCTTTGAAGCCACCAGCCGCCATATTGGTACTCCCTATTTCCCTCCAGTAACTAGGGAATATGTGCGATACAGCATCAAATAACGAGGATTTTCATGTTCAGGGCGGGCTTAAAACTTTTAAAATCTGAAATGCCATATACTTTTATGTTATGTTCTAAAACTATCACATAATGAGAAAGTCATGTGCTGAAATATTTTGCATTTTATTCATTTAAATATATGTATTTAACATTTTTAAATATATAAATAACAATATACAAAAACATATATTTACATATGTGTATACATATATATACATATATACATAAACACATACTTATATAGACATATATATATATTTAATATGAATAACATGTAAAATATTTCAGCATCTAATTTCCTAGTAGTTGATAGTGTTAGTACATCTACTGACTGTATAATTACCTGTGAAACGTTTTCACGAAGCCAGAAAACTGCTTGTTGTTGCAACCAAATCCTGTGGGATTCTGTGAGAGTAGGGAGTAGCAAGATGGCGGCCAGTGACTTCAGTTTTTCGGCAAAATCAGCACTCCAGTGTATTATATAGCTCAGTGGATGACACTTGTCATCCATGTACTAGCAGGCTAGGCTAACATTAGCGTTAGCATTAGCCGCCTGGCCCGAACACAGTGCGCTGAATAAATGAACGATGTAACGAACCATTCAGTCAGTCATTACAGCCCTTGTGGAAACCAGGTTTAGTGTTTGGAATAATTTAGCTACAGGAAGATGAAATTGTGGCCATGTTTCAGCTCTTGCGCTGTTGATTCGAGGTGAATTCTGAGGGAATCTTTATCTTTCATTGTTCCATCTACTTTGTGCAATGTTTTCAAAACCCCTCTGCATAAAGCTGTTGCCGCCATGCTTGACTTTGACTGTGTGGCTCCTCTATTGCGAGGCTTTGGCTTTAGAGTGTCAGTTTCTCTGCTGTTAGTTGCACTTGTAAGACAATGCCTTGAAGTTATAGTTGTAGCACATTTGTAAGAAATCCTACTCTTGTTATCAGTGGCCTCAAGTTTGCAGCTGCTGAACTATTGTTTTTGTTTGTTTGTTTTTTAGCATGTGAGAAACAACAACAATAACATTTTTCATGCTTGTGTTAAACCAACCCTAATTTTTTACACTCAGCTACTGAACTGGTTGCACCAGTGGTAAAAAAAAAAAGTGTAAGCTTTGTTCGGCATTGCAGGGAAGCAGTGATGTGGTATTTGGTTGTTTGGATAGTCTCGCCGGGCGTCTGTGTTTGAGACATTAAGAAGACACAAAGGTGTGTGAATGCCTGCCTGTAAGACAGTTTATTGACAGTGAAAATTTGAATAGTTTGATCTATTGTGATAGCTATTCATTAATAACCTTGATATGATTTATTACATTACTTAAAGGGAACATATGCTTTTAAGTTTGTCCTTCTCACATTTAAATCATTCAGCTATGTTCTATATAAAAGCAAGGCAATGCAAATTTATTTGTATAGCACATTTCAGTACAAAGACATGCTTTACATGATTAAAATATAGGAAAATAAAACAGAATAAAAGCAAGTAGGAATAAATGTAGAAACAAAATAAAACATAGGAAAATGGAAACTAAAAGCAAACATTAAAAACAGTTGGACTACAACGTTGAACTAATGATCTTTCAGTAAAACAGTTTAACTAGAACAGTCGAAGGCAATCCTAAACAAATGTGTTTTTAATCTTGATTTAAAGGAACTCAGGCTTTCAGCGCTTTTACAGTTTTCTGGAAGTTTGTTCCAGATAAGTGGAGCATAGGAACTAAATGCTGCTTCTCCGTGTTTGGTTCTGGTTCTGCAGAGCAGGCTGGAGCCAGAAGACCTTAATGGTCTGGAGGGTTGATACACTGATAACAAGTCTGTGATGTATTTAGGAGCTAAGCCATTCAGGGATTTATAGACTAACAGAAGTATTTTAAAGTCTATTCTCTGAGATACAGGGAGCCAGTGTAAGGACTTTAGAACTGGGGTGATGTTCTCTACTTTCTTAGTCTTAGTGAGGACACGGGCAGCAGCGTTCTGGATCATATAAAGCGGAACTACAATGCTTTGGTCTGAATTTCACGTTGTTGTTGACCTACAAGGCCCCTTTTTACTCCTGTTCTGAGGTGCATCTGAAATCAAATCCTTTTGGTGCGTCTCAGGAGGCACTCCACACCCCGAACCCCCCCCCCCCCCCAAAAAAAATTCACGGACTTCCAGCTAAATTGGTTAGCTGGAAGTCCGTGACCTTGTTCGCCCGCTCTGCAGCAAAATTGTTAAAAAAACGTAATAGAGAAAACTAAACAGATTGATAAATATGACCCAAACAGAATATAAATATATCTATGCAACGCCTGCAGACTACGTTAAACTTTTCTGCATTCATAGAGACTCCAAGTACACAACAAAATGTAAGGGCTAAAAAAAAAGTAGATTTTTTTTTTTCATGACATGTCCCCTTTTTAACTCGTTTAAATAAGCTCACAAATTTCCCCACTTAGTTATAAGGGAAATGTGTTCATTTTGTTGCATAACTAAGAACTTATTTTTTTTTATTGGAAGAAAAGTGCTTTTTAAAACATTTTGGCCAACCTTTCTGTGAAACCTGTGTGTTTCTTTTCTTTTTTCTTTTCTTTTTTTTCGTTAAGCTTTTTCACATCAACTGGCTGTGTTCTTACTCAACTGAGTAGTGAAACAAACCAAATGGATTCGCTGTCCTCTCGTCAGTTTCTCACTGAATATAGTTCATAGGGAGCAGCTGCACGCTGGTAATGAACCGCATCTCTCTCAGTTCTGATTGCCATTTTGCCATGCATTTACATAATATTGGTTATCTCCCATCATGCCCTGTCAGTATCACAGAGAGATTAAACGGCCTTGATAAGCCTGAGTGATTTGTCATTCCGATTGTCACTTGTTTGATTGGCTTCAGGTTTTTTTTTTTTTCTGATTTTTCCTGGGGACAGCATTGACCCCACAGTGATCTTTCAGTCATTTCCGTAGTCTTACTCCTGGCAAGGCTTGATAATATCACCGCTGCCTCATAAAATAGCCTTTCCACCCAGCCTCAGTCATTTTCCACTGTGGAAAAACCCTCACCTGAATAAGGCTTTGTTCACTTAGAGATCAAATTTTGCTCGTTTTGTTCAGTTGGGAGGGAGGTGTTCTCACTGAATTCAGTTACCTTACCACCTCTCTCCCAAAGGTTTGCTGATTGCCTGAACATGCCCCCTGTGACTGTTTACTGAATAAAATACTGCTTTTGCTTCCTGCACGCTGCACATTTAAGATAGCTAAAATAAGAATAACAGCTGGCTTCATTTTCCCACCGTTTTCAGTATTATCAGCATAAAAAGATGGCCTACGGTGGCTTTTCTTAAATGTTTTCTGCTATTACATTTTTTTTTTATAGAGATTAGAAAATTCGTTGATCTTTATTCATAGTAAAACATTTTTAAAGTAATTTTAAATGTACTTAAATCATTGTCAAGTGCCAAATACAAATTTTTATTTTATTCTATTCAAATTGTAAACTATTAAGAAGGACGTAAGTCTGCTGACACACAACTCACAGTGGAAAAAGTGGAGGGCGACCTTTTGGGCTGAAAGGATGTAATGATGCTCTACTTTGCTGCTCAGAATTCTGCCTTATATAATATGGGTGGCAATTAATCATTGTATACTGTAAATAAATGCTTAGATAAGAAAACCAATTTCAGCAAAAGAAAATTGTAATTGAGCATCAAGACCTGGAGTGTGAACGTAGCTTTTGAAAGCCAGGGTTTGGGCTATCAGTTGTGAAAAATAAAATAAAAATAAATTAACATTATGATATAGGTTCTCAAATACATGTAAGCCTATTTATTAATCACATCGATGTGTATTCGCTTGCTTTTTAGTTCACTTTTCATTCACATTCCCCCTTTTTTGCTATACAAAACTCTAAATGCTTGGTGGGTTAAGTTTATTGATTAATATAGAAGGTTAGAGGTTAGCAAACGTTTCAGTCATACAATTTGATTGCTCTCTTTGTTTATTTATAATATTACACAGTCATGTGACATGGCGCTCATCTGTATAGTAAAGATCCTGGATGCTGACACATTTCAAAGTAGCCTGTGTTGTCTGGGTGGGGATTTCATCATCAATATTTTGACTACAAATTATTGAAAGCTTAATTTAGGAGCTTACCGGATCATAGATGAGCGTCGTAAGGGAGAATATAAGTGCGCTACATACTGCAAGAAATCACTCTGGATACAATACCCTGGAGGATTCCAGTAACGACTTTATCAAACTTTTTAACTGAAAATATCTCATCTTTAAAGTAATCCAGATAGAAGTTCATTCATTTTAGATGACAGTATTGCTGATTCTGCCTACACTGCTCCATCATCCCAGTTTACAAGAAAGGAACCACAAACAGAGTTAAATGACTACGGATCTGTTGCCCTGATGCGTGTGGTCATGAAATCTTTTGAGCAAATGGTGAAACATCAAAAAAAAAACAACAACTTTATTTTATTCTGTTACTGTTCTTGTTTAATCATAGTTGCATTTATATAGATTTAATATTGACAATATCCTTAACAAAGCGTGAAAAATATGTTTATTTTACATAAAGTTAGGGTGAACTCAGACCTCTAGTTCCTAGGTCAGTACTGATAGCCCTTCGTACGACACAACACCAATGAAGTAGCTCTCAGTTTCATAAAGGTTGGTGACTCCTGATCTAGGATGTCAACGGGCCCCTGCTGGACCCTCTAAGGTTTGGTTACCAGGCAAAGGTGTTTGCAATGGGACTACATCTCAGCTGGCACCACCTTAACCACCCAGGGACATGACACCAGGACCCTTTTTTTGGACTTCAGTTCAGTCTTCAACACCATCAGCCCAGACATCCTCCACCTGTTAGTCGATCACCAGCTTCTTGACTAACCAACAGCCACAAGTGAGGCTAGGGAGCATGTTTTCCCACCCAAGAACCATCAGCACGTTCTCCTCCTCTTTTCCTGTAGAAAAATGACTGTGCCTCGTTAGCAGTGGCGGTTCTAGACCAAATTTACCAGGGGGGCCAAGGTGAGGCCAGTGTTTTTTCACAGGGGCACAGAACAAAAAATGAAACAATAAAATGGCAATATTTAACTGTGTAATAATATTAAGTGAGCCACTTGTGGTTTTGGAACTGCAGGTTTCAGACCCCTGATCTAGCAGTTGAAAACTTTGCCCCCTGCTCAATACGGCTAAAGCTAAACGTGAAATATCTTAATTTTTAAATCCTTCTTAGAGTAAAACTGTATAGGTAAAAAATAAAATTGGTCAAAGTAACCAATCAGTTATGGTTTCTTTACCGTTGCAAATAATTATGAGAAGTGTATTTAATCTTATGTCTTTAGTACAGGGGCCATAACAGGGGCCAGGACTATTTCTACAGGGGCATGGGCCCCTGTTGGCCCCTGTCTAGAACCGCCCCTGCTCGTTAGACCTGTCTGAAAATCCTCACAGCACTGTCATCGGTCTGATCCAGGACAATAATGAGAATTCTCACAGGCCGGACGTGGATTGGCTGGTCCATATGTGCGGTCACATGATCACCTGAAAGAACCTTCAGTTCAGCGCTACAGGGTGCTAGTTACAAAACACAGCCAATTCACTGACCGTTTCTTACCCCATGGCTGTCTATCTGACAAACACATAAACATTTAACAGCCTTAATGCACAGCTACCTGGTTGTGTAACAAACTAAGTATATTGTACTTTCACTTCTCCAATTTTTCTTTTATTTGCATATAAAAAAGATACTTTTTATGATATTGTTTGTATGTATACCAGATTTCTGTATGATGTGAGCACTGTAATTCCGTGTTCACATGGCAAGATATTTATGCCAATTTTTGCCCAGATCTTCCCCTTTTTCACACTCAGGATGACCTGATTATAGTGATAGCTCTTAAGATAATCTTATGAGATAATCCTGCCCTGTGTGGTGTGTTAAGACTGATATAGTCTGCTCGGAAGGACGTCTGGACTGCTCCTACCTCAAATTGGGGATATTCAACATGTTGGATTGTGCTGGCCTGCTGTCCTAGCGTGTGCGGTGTTCCCTAAGGACAAACGACCACGCCACCCGTTGTGAGGCGGAGCCAATCAGAAAGCGAGGTGACGGAAACCCAGAGAAAAAACACAACTCACCTTCATATCATAGTGTAGGAAACGCAGAACCCCTGCTTATGCCGTCTCCTCTCCTTTAACCAACAGCTTTTCCTTTTGTCATGTTTTTCTCAGTTCAAATTAGTCCTCAAGCTATCAGCATTGTTCTTCCTTGTCAGCCACGTTTATGTCTTCTGAACTCACGTTTAATCTCAAGAGGTTTTGTGAGATTTCCCATCGGACGTCTGAATGTTTGCGAGGGAAATCCGTTTGTGTGCGGTGTGCCGTGCTTGCCGCTTGGCCGGACACCGCACACCGTATGAGCAAACATGTTAAAGGTACTTTTTTTTTTTTTTATTGTCGTGTGTGGGTTGTCTCAGGTTTTGAAATTGTACAACCTTGCCGTGTAAACCAGAAAGTCAAATTGCTCGAATGTGCACAATTGTATATCAGTATATATGATTCAGGGTCTGGAAAAAAAGAAGTGTGATTGATCCTTCAAAAAGATTTTTCCAGTAATTTTGTACAAATCTTAAATAAAGATTTTTTTTTTTTTATCTACGGTTGTTTGCAGTTTGTTCTTGGTGGCAACAGGGATGCAGGCCAGTTTTACGTATCCTGCTGGTGATGTTGAAATCGATACCTGAGACAGCTTAATAACGTATACAACATCCTGTTTTATGGCGCTCTGTTGTGTGGGCCCGGTGAGTCACACATCTAGGTTTAGGGTTCTACATGGGCTGCTGTTTGGGTTTTAGTTGACACATCTACAACTTTTACTGTTGCATTAAATATCTCCTCAACCTCTGTTTTTTTGTGACTTTTAATGTGCCTTTCTTCACTTGCGTTGTTATAGGATTGCCCAAAGCTAGACTAAAAGAGAATATATATAAGGTAAAGTAGAGCAGGAAGTGTCTCCAAATTAAGTTTCCAACATACTTTTTTTTCCTTGCTCAGTTTTGCAGTTGCTAAGGTCTATGTGGATACTATAGATCGTAATAATGCTAAAGCTCAATGTGAGTTGAGTTAAAGTAACTAGAAGTAAGATATTTACTGTAAAATCAATCTAAATCATTCTCATTTGTCACCTGGGATAGAAGTAAAATCCCCTATAAACAGTCGGTCCTCTCCGTCAACAATGTCTTAGTCAAGTCAAAAAAAAATACAATTATCAGAGGCACACAGAGTGAACGACGTGAATTAGAGATTGAAGCTGTGTGTGTGTGTAGCCGCTAGCCAGCTTAGCAGCCACACAGGAAGGAGCAGGCGGTTTTGGTTTTTCAAATTGGAGTACATTTTAACGTTTCACGATAATTAGGGTAATTTCAAACTTTGATTATGGTTAATAATAGTGCACAAGTATATATATATATATATATATATATATATATATATATATATATATATATATATATATATATATATATATATATATATATATATATATATATAACAAACTTCTGAAGGTGTGGTGCCTTTTATTTTGCCGTGGCAGTGCACCACGATCAATTAATTGTAGTTGAAACCCTGAAAGTGTTTGTCCTTCTGCTTTCAGTTCATAGCAGATATCGACCGCAGAAAGGGAATAGTCTGTCCAGGTTCTGAAAACAAACAACAACAAAATACTTATTCACAGCTAAACAACAAAGTTTTTTTTTTTTTTTTTTTTTTTAAACAAATGATGTCTTATTATTTATTCACTTAAAAAAAATCCTCTCATCTGTTTTTAGTTAATGTTGAGGCAAAACATATTGTTGTGGATGTAATAGTCCATACCATTTTTGCACTGTCAGAATATCAGTTTTTTTCTGTTTAAAATAAAACTAATTTTATTATTTTATACCTTCGAATAAGTAAAAGTGTGTAAACTTTTCTTGGTAATACGGTTATAGCATTGTATTTTTGCTTAAGGTTATCATACCATGGAGTTCTCTTACCAGCCCATTCCTTGAAGAGCAGTAAAAACATGCTTGTGCTGTTTTGTGTGTGAAGTTTTAAGCCTCTTTTGGCTGAGAATTAAACATAATGTTGCCGTGCTATATATCTGATAAGGTGCATAAATATCATGACGGCTGGAGAGTGAGGAGCAGGGATTAACTGAGGGGTCTGGGCCGTGACAGAATGAGGCAAGACGGCGGTGACAGTGAAGTGAATTCACAGCGATGGCTGACCCCTCTCTTTCTGACCTTTTAGTTGGACGAACAGGAAGGACAGATTATTCTTTGTTCTTGTTCTTTTTTTTATTTATTTATTTTTTTATCCAAGTCTTTGGCTTTGATATTAACGCTCCATTGGACCAATTATTCTGAGTCAGAAAGAAAGCTGTTGTCTTGGGGTCATTACCTGAGATGATTCCTTTTAAGAGATGAGTTTGGCTACAGGATGAATCACTGCTTCCTTCCACTCATCCCCCCCCCCCCCCCCCCCCCCCGGTTTTTCCTGCTCTTGCTGTTTTGGTTTGGAGCTAAATAGGTAACAGATGAATCGGCCTGCTTCTGTCAATGTTTAAGCCTCGCTAATGGCTCATGCACTTAGCTGTTGGCTGTGCTGATGGATATGTATATTTTGTTCATTACTCTAATTCATTTGAGCTGAGGTTTAATGTTTTAAAACTTTTTATCCTTGTGTTTTTACGCTCCTCTGTTTTGATGGATTTTTGGACTACAACCTGAAAACGTCTAACTAATGCCTATTACCTCTTTCCATCAGCTTCTTGCCAAACAGTTTGCTAAAAATCCTTTCGAGTAGCCCATCTGATGGATAGATTACAAAGAGCAGCGAATACTCAGATGGTGTGTATTTTTAACACCTTCCTTATTTAAACACGATAAGCACAAGGCAAGATGACATTTACAATAGAAAAAAATATAATAATAATAATTACTTTGAGTCGTGAGTAAACGCAACGCGTCGTGACTTGAACTGGGCAAGCAACACAGTCAGAAATGTTTAGCCTGCTTGTGGCTACGCATTATGTGTGGGCTAATGTTACAGTGGGATAGTGAGACCTGACTTCTAAATCGGCCGTATTTAGCACTGGCCTTGTATGCGATAACCAGACAGCCGAGGCAGAACCCTGGACGCGTTCCCTTTACAAGTGACCAGAGGGCCTGAGATGTTGTGACAAATATGCAACCCACTCTTCTTGTCTCCTGGTAAAGCCTCTGAATCATCGGCAATGATGGGGGGGGGGGGGGTGAGGCCAATGTTTGTCAACTGTTGCGAGAACGAGGATATTTTGTGACTCAGCAGGGTTTAGGGCACCTTGATTTAGACGGTAAAGCAAAACATATAAGCATAGCTGTTGTGAAAAATTAATATTTAGAAACTGCAACCGAGCTTCGCAGTGGTGGGGAAATCCTTACTTTTTTTTTCTCTGCCATCTTGTTGGTGGCAAACATACACTAGTACAACCAAATATTCCTGCTCTGTATTTTCTACCCACCAATCCAGACTTGGGGATGAGTTAACATACCAGACATGTTGAATTAAAGTGTGTAGTGTTATGCCATAAGCTGGTTGAATATGCTTATTATTATTATTAATTATAATTTGGTATTATAATTTAAATAATAAATCATTCAACTCAAATTTCCGCTATAACAAATATAGTTCAAATGGTGGTGATGTTAGCTATAAGCTTGTAAGTATTTATACCACTAATGCATTAGTTAATTTGCTTTAATGAACTCATTTATGCTGGAACAAATGATCAGGTCGGACTGTTAACCGACGAGGTTTATCCAGCAGGCTGTGAGAACCCCAATGTAACTGCAATTAGAGTTTAAATCCTTATTCCTTATCACCATCCAATGATATTGTCTCTGTATTAATATCAGATGTTAACTCCAAAGGAGGTTAGCTCTGATTTCTGAATAACCATGTAACTGTGAATTGGACTGAACACAAAACAATGTCTATTCCGCAGTCGTTGGTTTTATTGAACCAAAAGCAATTCCCTGTTACAGTAATTCTCTGATTCAAACAACTTTGGAATTCTTACTCATTACTAAACTAAAACATGCAAAATATATATGTGGAAATAAAGAACAAAACAAAAATAAACAATGGATTAAAATGAGCGGTTAGCAGATCTAAACTTAACTCAAAGTTGTTTAACACCGCCCTCGAAACACCGGCATTTCACGTATCAGCATTGATAGACAGAACAGCTTCGGGAATCTCACTGGACGCTTTGATGTCTTACACAAAAGCTAGTTCAGCTAAGCTCCCTACAGTCCAGATACACGTGACCCTCCCAAGATGGCTGCTACGATGACGTATGAGGGGAGGTCCTAATGACGTAACTACGCTTACGCTGATGGGATAATGCCTCGCTTCGAGAGCGCGCAGCTAACTGGGAGTTTAAAGCAAAGCCCGCGACTTGAGCTCGGACAAAAGATTAAATTGATAAGAAGACGCGAAAAGAGAGAGGGGGGGAAAGCAGGGAAAAGATGAAAAGAAATGAAGCAGTAACCCACGCCGGGGTTCTTGATGGATCACAAATCAACACAGCAAATCAATTGTAAAATGCATGCACATACAAAGAAAATGTTCAGCAAAATAATTCCAACTTCGTCGTGGAACAAAAGCATTAACCAACACCTACAAAGTTCTAACGCCTGCCCAGGCACTTCTAAACACCCTGTTGGTGAGACAGAAATAAAAGGGGAGACCCTGTTACTTTGAGGTGCCTCGGGGCTGGTCCGGAGCGCTCCGAGTGTGGCTTTCTGGACGCGCCTTGACGAGCGCAGTTGCCCACAGGCTGCAGCGGGACGGGGAAAAAGCTCCTTCGTTTCTTCCACCGGGTTCACAGTCGCTTTGTTGGCCAGACAAAGCGGGGTCCTCTTCGATCACTGGGAAATACGGCGTCTCTCAGTCTTTTGATCAGAGGGAATTTAAAAGTACTTATTTAAGTCGACCTCCTGTTATAAAAAGCAGGGAATAACCGTTGCGTCGAAAAATCTCGGTCCAGCGAGTAATCGAACACGTGGCTTGGGGTCACCCCAACGGAATCAGCTGTGTGTGTGTGTCTTCTCGGGTTGGCTAAAAGCCAGGGAAGAAGAAAGATTGTCGTGTGTGATCGGCTTTTATAGCCATCACCATAGCAACCTTATCTTGATCGGCGGCCATTTTGCCGTGTTGCGTGATGGGAGTTGGTGGCCATTTTGACCACATGAGTTGGTGGCCATTTTGACCACATTGCATCATGGGTAACGCAGTCCGTTACGTCCCGAATTGATGCCCGCTTTTTGTCACGTCTGAACTGGCACAACAGTAGGTTTTAGTCCAGCTTTTCCTATAGTGCCTAGAAGTCCAAATGTCATAGAAGTGGAGACAGAGCTTATGCATGCTGGTCTAGATGTCAAATGCTGGTGAAGATTCTCAGTCATCCAGGTCATGGTCATTCCAAAAAAACTTAAAAAACAAAACAACTGGACCCTTTTAATTTGCATGTTATCTAAGCCATTGTTGGGCAATACTATAAAGCTTGGAACTCCACACTACTCCAGACATTTTGAATTGAGAAAGCTTTCTAGATGGGAAGCGAAACTTCTTCAAACTTCGGAAAAAAATTCCAGTTGTTTTGTTTTTTATACTTTGTTGGAACTAGATGTCAAACAGTGAAATATTCCTTTACCACAGAGCAGAGTAAAATGGCCAGATTTCTGTGGCTTAGCTTATAAAACCCAACTAGTTACATGTTTCGTGCTCGCATGTCCAGAATATTTTTATAAGGTAGAACCGGAGTGGAACACTGCACTGTGCTTTATGTATGATGGTAAAGCAATCAGTGTTTGCTTATTGACTACATAAGGTTTTTGATTGGCGGCAACATTTAAAACAAAGAGGACATTGGTAAAGTGGAAAATAAGAAATAACTTTATTGTCCCTCAATGGGGAAATGTGGGTGTGACAGTGGCAAAAGCACATAGTTACACTAGATTAGTAATGTGAATAACATGCTAATTTCAGGTTAAGCTTTAAAGCAAAAGAGAATGATCATATCAGAAAGGCAAAAAAAAATAATTACAATTACTAATTGAAACCTATGCAATATGTATGATAGTACAAGCAACCCCCAGAGTAGCTAAAACATGTGCAAATGGACATCAACATCTGAGAGATAGTTTCAATGATTCTTGAACCGATCAAAGAGCTGTCAAACCTTTAGCATGTTGTAAACACTTATTGAGTCTGTAGTGATCAGCAGCGATTTAATAACAGCAGCTGGGATGAAGGACCTGCAGAAGCGCTCCTTAGAGCATCTGGGGTGCAGCAGTCTTTCACTGAAAGAGCTCTCCAGCTCAGCAATAGCTCCACGCATGGGGTGGGAGACATCGTCCATCAGTGATGCCGTTTTTCTTTTTGTCTTCCACCACCTGCACTGGGTCCAGGGGGGGCATCCCAGGACAGAGCTGGCCCTGCTAATGAGTTTATCCAGCTGCTTCCTCTCAGCTACAGATAAGCTGCTGCTCCAACAGACCTCACTGTAGAAGATGGCCAATGCCACCACAGAGTCAAGGAAGAGTTATAGGAGTGCACCCTGCACTCCAAAATACCTCATCCTCCTCATCAGATAGTCTGCTGTGACCCTTCCTGTAAAAAGCATTAGTGTTGTGACTCCAGTCTAGTTTATTGTTTAGGTGAATACCCAGGTAGTTATGAGTCTCCACATCATTTCCCTGGATGCTAACCGTACCCATGCTGCGGTTCTGCTGGCACCAGCCTTCAAAGCTCTCTATTCACTCTGAGTCGTGCTCATCTGTGACGAGACCTACTATGGCAGAGTCATCAGAAAACCTTTGAAGGTGGCAACCTGGGGAGCTTATGGAGAAGTCGACAGAGCAGAGGGTGAACAGAACCGGTGACAGTAAACTGCACTGGAAACGGTGCTAAACAACGATAAATAAAATTAAATCACTGTACAAGTGAATTATTCCAACAGATGTTAATTTTACTGGAAAATCGGGGGTCACAGACTTATTAAGTCTTCTCTTAAATTCACATTTATTTGTTTCACAGATTATAACTCACTAGCCTTTTAGCACACTTCCAAACGATACCCCCATATTTCAAGTCCTCTTCTTTTCTACAAGATCCATCCAAAATAAATAATGGCTTTGTACAATGTAATATTTGAAAGGAAAAGTCTCTGATTCCCTTAAGTTATTAGACTCCTGGCTTTACTCAAAGACTTTCAAATGGCTCTCAGCATTTTGAAATCCTGCATGTCCCTGAGCAGACAGAGGCTGAAAGCTCAGAGGCTTTAATACATTCCGCCTTCTGGATGTTTACGAATGTCTTTCTCCCCATTTTAAAAAGGTAGCCACCGGGATGAATTACCTCCATAGGAAACATTGACAGAAGCCTTGTGGTTCCTTTGACTTAATTTTAAACACCTCACTGATACGAACAATAGCCAACTGAATCTTCTTTCCTCAGAAAACCAACTTCTTGGGAGGGTGTGTTCACTAATTGTAAATAAAATTAGATTTTTCTTGTTGTTTATGACCGGGGGGTCACAGATTGGGGCAGTTCAAGTGTAAAATCCAGAGTTTAGTTGATACTTTAACCTTTATGACAGGCCCTATGCTGTGATGTTGTTGTGCTGTTGCGCTAATGAATATATTATCTTTGCTTTGTCATAATTCTAAAAAGAAAAACCAAACAGTTAGATCGACCGCTAGAGATTTTTCTGCCATATTTTCTACCTGCTGAGCTCTTATGCAACACTTCCATGGGAACCTGCGCGGTTAAGGATCATTAAATTGCTTTGAATCATCGCTGCACACGTAGGTATATGCCATCAGCTGCAGGGAGATTGCGTTGGTCCCCGGCTAGTTCCGACCCTGGCAGGATTTTCCCTGTGTCATTTGGCTCTCGTTTCCTGTCCACCCAGCTGCTATGTCGCATCAACGCGCAGTAAACAATTAGGAGGAACAAATAGTGAGAAACCCGAACTCTGAGTCACCGGTGGCTGAGAAACGTCAGCGCGAACAGTCATGAGCAGAGAGCAGGCCCGTCCTCTGGGGTAATAAAACACAGCAGTGGCCACCTGGGTGACAGTGTGTGCTAACGGATCTTCGCAGTCTTTGCATAAAACTTTTATATTTGGATGCAAATCTTTGCAGCGGGGGAGATGAGTGCTTAGCGTTTGGACACCATGATCATCTTTTTGCTATTCCAGTTTTTAAAAAAGCTAAAAACAAACTTTTTGTGAAGGTGTTTGAGGTCCAAATCTCATTGTTTAGCCATCTTTGTAAAAGAGTAACCTTTGCAAGATGGGCCTGTTTTGGGTCGAGGTTAAGTAATCATGCAGTTGGTCTCCCTGTGGCAGCAACACTTTGTGTGCATATAGGTTTGGCTGCTACTTATGCAATTTTGTCTAAGCTCGAAAGAGGTTGTAAACGTTTAGTTTGCGACTGCAAAGTGTGCTTATCAGAAGAGGAACTGACCTTATCTACAAAGATATAAATCTTTTGCTGACCTCCTTTTTCTGTGCTGAATACGTTACAGGTAACGCCTCTTAAACGGCTGAAGTTTCTTGACGACATCTGTTGCATTTCATGAGATTTTGTTTTTTTCCAACATCCTCCCCATTCATGCATTCAAGCATATGCTCCTAACTTTTTTTTTTATGTTTATTGCATCACAGTACATGTTGTTCATATAATTCATCCTTATAATGGAGGGACTTTTTGGTTTGATGCATTTAAAGAGTGGGGGGGGGGGTCAGATATATCAGTACTTGACCAGGCAATCATCAGTCAGAGCCCATGAGCAGAAAATTTGCCGATTCCAATCTCCGGCCAATTGATTGGTGCATCTCTATTTATCTAAAGATTTCTAGCTAGACAGACAAGAAAAAACTTGATATATCAGGTGGTTGTTTTGGTCCATATAAGAGTTGATTGGTATTGATTAAAAATTCAAGAGAATTGTAGAAGTGATGTAGATACCATTTGGCAACACATTTTTGAATCAGCTTTAATTTTGATTCAGAATCCTAATGATAAAACCAAAAGCTTTACTTGATGAAGGGGAAATCAGCCTTTCACAGCACATGGCCAATGTTAATAGGCACGACCTAATATGACATTGTCATGGTATAATAACTTCTACTAAACATGATATCATTGTATGTAATTATTAATGATTTATTTCAGTGAAATTATTTAACGCTTAGAAATATGTATAAATAATATATATAATTATGGTATATTATGCATAATTTAGTGGTTATATCTGAAAAGGGGTGAAAAGTATTTAATCATACACTCTTCCTATAGTCCTTAACACCAACAGTCTTCCTGATTCCTACCATATAATAGTTTTACAGCTGAAAAACTGCTATTATTAAGGTTCAGAATATTATCTGTGCATTTTATTAATCCTCTGGATTTTGACACATACATTTAAGCATACATTTTGAAACGGTGCTCGCTGAATTTAGAGGTGGCGTTCGAGAGCGCTTTCAGCCAAGCAAGTGACACTTTCTGCCCTTGTGCTCTTTCTAGAGCAGCACAGACCAACGAGCTGATCTTAGCTCGTTAATTATTCAGGCTACCTGGGCAGGCTACCAGCCAGCAAAAAACGACTTTCAACCATAGGAGCAGTATGAAAAGAATCGTTAGTTGTTCTGAAACTTTAAGTAAAACCTTAATTTGGCTCTTTATCATTAACCAGCCCGTGACTGTTCTCCAACAAGGTTAATATTAAAGCTGTTATCCGGTCCAGGTGTTCAAATTATGGGTGATGCATTTAAATTCATGCTAATCAGAATATTATGATCCAAAACAGCTTGCGGGGTTGTTACAACGTTCAGGCTCGTCCCCTGGAAGCTATGGTGGACTTGACGCCTGTAACTTACCTCTGAGGAGGAAATAGAAACCACATATACCTGATACAGGTATTACTTTGAATGCTAGTGTGTTGAAATGTCTTTCGTCCTGTTTTTCCTTTTATTTATTTTGGAAAACAACCACCCTCTAGTTAGAGCAGCAGCTAATACCTTTCCATAACAACTACTGAGTTCATTTCAAGTGTGACTGAGTGCTCATTGAACGTTGTACAATTACAGTGAAAGGTAAAGTGGCTTGAGAGTATTGGCGGGGGTTGGACTTGGGTAAAAAAACACCCACATTTAAATAGTTTATCTAGCCATTAAAAAGTGTGTAAGGAACCAAAACAGACGGGGGTCGTTTCCAGAAAAGGGATTCCAGTGTCAGGTCGATTGCAGTCTCTAATATTAAGCTATTTTTTTGTATTTGACTATCAATAAACAGTCTATTTTTTATTTTTTAAAACTTACTCTGGTGGTCCAAAGTAAAGAGCCTCTTGTTTGTGGCTACTAGCCAGACCTCTCGTCAGAGCCGTGATTAAAAATCCACAGCCAGCGTAGCGTGTCGGTCAGAACTAAGCGAAAATAATTTAAAAAAATCAAAGGACATGATGTTACTGTTAATTATTTCTCTTACATAAAACTTTAAAGTTACTGGTGAGTGATGTATAAAATAAAATGTGGGTAGGCCGAAGATGAAAATTGTACTTGCAACGATAACGGTTGCAACAGACAGCATGCCACTTTTGATTTGCATAAAAAAAAAAGGGAAATCCAAAAGTATTTTGTTTAATACAGCATCAATATATTTTAAATGTAAAGAACTTAAACTGATATGAACTGATAAGTTTCACTTTAATTTTAATCTGTATAAATGAATGAAGTGTTTACGGTCCTGCAGCTCTCATAGAGGTGAATAAGTCTTACATAATGTATCGACTACTCTCAGGATGGAAAGACCATTTCACCCAGCATAACAAAAAGTGTTTCTCAACAGGATTACCAACTGCATTCAAACTTTTTTTTTTTTTTCTTGGATTCACAACTTGAATTGAAATGATTAGAAGCTAACATACGGTAAAAAAAAATTAAAAAATACTGACTTATTTTAGGTTAATTAAATCTTTCAGCTGCCATTGTGGTGGGTCACATTTTATTGGTTAGTTGCAATGCTTACTGTTGCCACAGAAGAAATTATATTTATGTTGTTTATTTATTTATCTAATATATACTTGAAAAAAAAAATTGTGTTCCACCGTTTACGAACATTAACACCCCCAGAGGCATTGATCGGGAATAGAGCCGAGAGGCCCGTGGTAACTCTGGAAGAGCTGCGGACACCCACAGCCCAGGTGGTAGGATCTGTTGAAACGGACAAATACTGGTAATGCATGCCTAGGAGGCAATAAAAGCAAATGTCACACTTTTCAGATCTCTATACGCTAAACAAAAAGTGTAATTTTCCTTCCCCCCTCTCAAAACGAGACCCTACTTTATGTTTCCTCATCAGTTTCGAAACCAATAAAATAGATTGAAGTTTGGCTGTTATGTAGCAAACTGCGGAAACGTCTGAGGCCATTTGGCACAAGGCAATAAAACTAGTTAATTCTGAGATTATTTAGCAAATTAGATTGCTAATGCATTGAGCGCTGTTTAAAGTCATGTGAATGAGCCTGCCGCGTAAACTGCTAACATTCCTCTTTCATAATTAATCCGACTATATTTCCCTGGTGTCGTCCTTCCTCTTAAGCTTTACTGCTTACCCGTTTCTGCTTCTGGCTCTCCTCCTCTATAATTGCTCCAATCAATGTTATTTGCTGTCCCAGGAGTAAAAACGAGCAGGTTTTCGTTCTGCGTGACACTTGTTTGGTGCGCCTTTCACCCGGCAGTACCAGGGATCCCGGGGTACACGGCAAACTTGACAAATGCGGATCAGGCGGATCAAGGCTGTCGAGAGATGCCATCCCCTTCAGCCTAAATGAGAGCAGATGTTGCCGAGGAACTAAACGCGTTCGAGCTGCGCGTGTCGCAACCGTGCAAATAACTGTTGCTTTGACCGAGAACGTGCTGCTTTGTGATCCCCAAAGACGTCGCTGGGGGTGGGGGGGGGGGGGGGGGGGGGACTCGAGGCTGCAGCTGTCACAAGCGCCGGAGTTCTGCGGCCGAACTCTCTCCGCCTCGCCTCGGCATCGATCGAGAGTATTAGGAGGATATAAGCATGCCGCTCTGTGAATGAGAGAGGGAGAGAGGGCGTACAAGCCAGGGGGAGTGTGAGGGGGAGGGAAAGAAGAGAGAGAGAGAGAGAGAGAGACTGTAGCGTAGTCATGTATGTCAGCCTCAGAAGCTGCGTGGGTCGCGCAGCTCCCTCACACAATTGTTGTTGTTGTTGTGAAAAAGCCAGAACAAAGGACTCCCCCCCACGCTACGGACCCCCTTATACCTTTACCGGCTCAGCAGTGCTATGATCACACCCTGATGGAATGCTATTGAAATGAGCCGCGCTAAGGAGCACGGCTGGCATTAGCTGAGCTGGCACGCAGTCTGTGAAAAGAGGCAAAGAAGGAAACAGAACAGCAAACTGAGGCGTCATCTTAAAAAAAAGAGAGAAAAAATAGTGTTTCTCATTTTTGCTCCTCTCCTCCCGGACTTATCGTACCTCCTCTTCCTCTGCTGAAGAGTGGCCAGCAGTGATAAGGTTTTCCAGTCCGTTGTGTGTGTGTGTGTGTGTGTGTGTGTGTGTGTGTGCGTGTGGGGGTTTGGTAAAGACGTCGCTGTGGATTGTTGAAAGGGTTGCTGTGGATACTTCCAGCAGGGAGGCTGCTGCAGCGCGTGCCCCGGCTGGAGCAGACGCAGCTGAAATCAGGCTGAGCAAACCATGAGTTTCACGCTACGCTTTGCATAAAGGCGGCATCCAGCGCAGGAAACCAAGCCTCCAGATCTCTTTTTCTTTTTTTTTTTTTTTTTCCTCCAGTCTCTTCCTGGACTCGATGCAGGAGTGGATGAAAGGGAAGATTGCGAAAAAGAAAAAAAAATGAGTTTGGCCAGATTTGTTGATGCTGCAGGTCATGTGATCCCTTATGAGGACTGGGCGAAGTTGTGGAGGGTCTGGTAGACCCCGAAGCATCTTTTCCTGTCTTTGGACGGCGTGAATAGTAATGCTTGAATGAGGGAAAGCAATGCGGGGAACAGTAAGTGGCAGCAATTTTTTTCTTCTTCTAAACAATCTCATTCTGTATTATTTTTCATTAATTTTAACACCAATTTCCAATGGGAAAAAGCGGGTTGGTCATCTTTTTATTTGCTCAGAGCAAACAGCGTGCGCGCGCACACATATTCCTGAATGAAGTGCTCAGACTTTGATTGAATTAGACTTCCTCACCCCTCCCACCGTCCCCACCATCACACTACACTGCTGACGCTGCTTTGTGTGGGTTCGCATGACCGTATGAGACTCGGCGCGGGGCAGTCATAAGGCTGTGTGCCGTTCTCCCTGAGCACATGAATGGGAGCCGTGTCAGAGATGGAGGTGCTGATGATTTCAGTGTTTGAAGACAGCCAGAGACAAAGCCCTGTGCCAGAGGAGTGTAGGTTCTATGACGGCGACTTCCACAAGAGTGAGGTACCGGCGAGCGCCCACACACAGCGCCAGGCAACAAAAACCTTATGCGTTTTAAAGGATTTTACATGGAAAAGCTAACTGAAGGATTCCTGTTAAGGATCTTTTTATTTTTTTAATTAATCAGTCCTGATGACATGTGATAAAATCACTGCAGCTTAATATTTGTTTACATGTTCAGAAATACTATATTTGCATCCAAAGTTGAATTGAACAAACTGTATGGTCTCTTTATAAAATAATTTCTTGTTTACAGTGAATGTGTTTTTTTTTTTTTTTTGTGATGTGTCTTTCTTTTTTTTTTTATCTGTTAACAAGCTATCAGAGATGTGGCAATCAAGCTTTTTCTCAGCCAGTGCCAATTTCAGGTTTTCTCTGAGGTTAGACCTTTCAAGTTTGTTTTTGGACTAATTAAGATTTCTTTTCTATGAGTAATAGCAGAAAAGATGAAGAAAACTATTTTGCAAGTGTCTGATGGAGGAGGTGGTTTTTGAATCCAACAGAATATTAACAAATTACAACATTATCGTGTATCAGTGTCCCTAACCTTCATCGGAAGTTCATTCAGATGTTCAAATTCTGTCTTAAGACTAGGTTGCTTTTTTGAAAAAAAGCTTTTGTTTGTTTATTTATAAAAAAAAAAAAAATTAAATCAGTGCATTAGACCAAAAGCTGCCTTGGCAAGCGGAATGTGTTTTACTCAGGGACTTCAGCGTTCGCATGTATAAGTAACTAATTGCCGTTTTTTTGAATGTCTTAAAACTAAGAACGTCCATCATTTTCAGTCTATAAACAGCTCAATCAGCAGCATCTATTTTGATGGCAATTTTTAAGTTTTTACATTTAATAAACAACAGATGCATATATGCAAAAAATATTAGTTAGATTCAGATGCAGCAATTTTCAGGGATGGAGACTGACTTGAGGAAAAGAAAAACATAGTTTAAAAGAACGGTTTTGAAAAACTGATTATTAAGGTATCAAACTTTTAGTCATTCCCATCATTGGCCATGCATCATATTATTGACGATATATGAAGTTATGTGTGACCAATTGGGTAAAAACGTTTGTAATTGAAGACGTACAGTCCTATTAATTTATTAATAATTATTAAAGATGCATCTATAACGCTTTACTTACCTTTTTATTTAAAGGACCATAAATCATAACATATGAAGTTGTGATACAGGAGCTTTGAAATAGTAGTTCAGTAGTTTCCAGTCCTCATTACTAAACAGCCCAGTTATTTTTTTACTAAACTCCAGAGTAGTTCAAGCTGTTAACGCAGCAGTACAAGCTGTTGGTCGATGCAGTTGGAAACCAAACATGGTGGGACTTCTGAGATGTGATGCTTTTTATGATTGGGAAAAAAAAAATCTAACTTTTCAGTATTTGGCTTATCGCTCCAGATCTGAGCCGATCCAGGAAGAATTGGCAGATTTATTTGGAAATTTGTGCTTTTCAAATTGTTAACTTGCTTCAATCCTGTTTTGAAAAACTCTAAATATATGATGCATTTCTTTCCACCTCTTTCTGTCCCAATATATAAACTGCAATGTCTGGTTCTCCGCAGGTAATCCTGGTGCAGGTAAACCCAGGTGAGGCCTTCACTATTCGACGAGAGGATGGTCAGTATCAGTGTATCACAGGTAAGAAAGCCTTTCTGTTTTGAAATGACTGTTTTGGAGACTTCTAGTTAGTAATGTTAAGTATTACAGTATAAATGTGGGCCATTTATCGCACAAGTGTAACTAAACTAAAATGGCGAGAAAATTGGAATTAACAAGCACAATTAGTTCACAGGTGCCTGGTAAAGATTGACTTAGAAATAAATTGAATGTCTGGGTGAAATTTATTGGTTAATTCCTCAGTGCAATTTCAAAATGTCGATGATGAGTCATGTACTTTACCCGGTAACAGGGAAGAGGATGCTAAATACAACAGTGGTGTAGCGCTGTAGGCATCAAGCTAATGTTCAGTGGAATAAATTACTTAATGTATATCTTTTTTTATTTATTTTTATGTTTCTCTTATGAAAACAATCATTGCAGGGCAGCTTTGTCAGGCATGTGTACCCTGACGCCTAAATGGTGTATTTGCAATGTGTATATATATATATATATAATACACACACACAAACAAGTAGTTGCAATGAATTACCCAGGGAATCTCAAGATCTGTACTGAGGTTTCTACGATTTTTCTGTCAATGGCTTAGTGTGAATTACTTAAAATCTGCAATATGTTTGTCCTTCATTCATCTAGAGATTCATCAAATTTCCTATTGAATAAAATGCCCACCAATAGGCTTGAACCAGCAGTAAGATTCTAACAGCAATAACCTTGAGTAAAAAGTATTTACGCAAACATTTTAAAGAAGGACTGAAACAGAAAAACATTGAGTAATGCTGTCGCCAAAATGATATATTGATTATTGGATAGTTTATTCGGGTAAACTTTAGATTTTATGTATTTATGTGATGCGCACCTGCTAACGTAGTTGTGTTTCTAAGTAAAATTAGTTTGTGTGCACAATACATTATGTTTTTGTAGTTTTTCTCTCTTTAAAGTGACACAAATCTAACAAACTTGTTAATCAGTTGGGCGACTTGCTCCAGCAGTCTCCTCACAAAGACTATCTTTGTTTTTGATGATCAGAAATATTTCCAAACAGCTGAGATTCAGCCAACTGTTCGGCAGTGTGAAACAACAGGTAGGGGAAAATTAGTGCTTGGTTTCATTGTGCTCTATAATACCCCCACATGACATCTCATGAACATCAGTTTAAAACACAGTGGAAACTATTTGAAATCTTGCCTTTTGAAAATCTTCGTATACCTTGATACTGGTAACTAGGCCATTTCTGCTCACCATTGGGGCCTCATATTGAGCTGTTTGGATGGTCCCATACTGCCCGATTTGCTCATACCTAATTCAGATAATAGTGAAGAGATGCTAAAGCTAATGGGGAGTGATTGGAACATAATACGAAAAAAGCAGTATGAGCTTCTAACTGAAATATCCGATGCAGTATTCAACAATAATGCTGAACTCTGATGTTTTCTTAATATTTTGCAACCATACTCAGCAGCTGCTTATTTAGAGCCTCCAATTCTCAATTCTGCCTTTAATAATAATAAAAAGCTTTTATATTGTTCTTTGTGTTTATCCTTATGAGAAGTGATAATTCTGCTCTGCTTATCATGAAAGCTAGAATGATGGTGCAGAGCAGACTGCATTACATGGCTAATTGATCCGAATAATCTCCTCCCACCCCCCCCCCACCCCCCCCCGGAGCGAGCAAATTAATGGCAAAGAAAAGTGTTATTGGATAAAAGTCTTAATAATCAACAGGTGTTCCTGATACGTTGACTTGTTTGTGTTGGGGAAAAACAATGCATCCTTGGTAAATTGTCAAAAGTTAATCTGATTAGGTAGATAGATTTTTACTCAACCTTTTAATGTACAACAATCAGTATGTTCTGAAGTAATTGCATTTGGACATTGCGTGTCTTTAAAAAAAAGTGTTGTCGAGGATGCAATACGATTTTTTTATTATTTTTTTTTATTTTTTTGCTGAAATTAAAATGAGCAGCAATAAAGTCTCACAGCTCTGAGCCTGCACACTGTGATAATTGCATCTTATGATATGAGCCATTAGAGAAAATGGTGCATCTTTGAAAAATATTATCTTGCTCATTTTAATGGAATTAGATGTTCTTTTTAAATACTGAGTTAATCATGCATAACACATTAACATTTTTGGTGATTTACATTAAAAAGTCTTTTCACAAGCCAACATGTGTGTTAAGAAGTGCTTTGCTTAGGGTTACAAATATTTTCTTTTAGCACTCACTGTTAAAAGCTTCCCTTCTCCAAAGCTTACAATCTAACTTAAGATGGTTTTCCTTCTATTCAGTTTCGTGTTCCTGTGTGATTTAAAATTAAGCCTAAATTGTTTTAATAGTCTGTGTATCCTAGATTGACACAAACGGAATCTGTTGATATAAAAACTTAATACAATATTTCTTGTCTGAATGAGAATTGGTCTCTGTCTCAATCGGCACCTTAAACGCAAAAATATATCATGTTGAAGAGTGCTGCCACTGAGCAGGTTAGTGGTGGACTTCACCAATGGTTAATCAGAAGTGGCATCATCCACCCCAGTGCCAGGCTGGTGGGTAAACTGCAGTAAGATCCAACAAAGATCTTACCAGGAGGAAAAGGTAGAACAATCTCTCGAGGGTCTTCTTTGGATGGGAGGTCAGTGCTATCAGCCTGTAACTGCTGAGGTCTTGTGGATGTGCGTGGTCTTCAGCACTGGTACCACACAGGGGGACTTCCTCAGCAGAGGTACTTTCTCTAGCTTCAGGTTCATGTTGAATATGTATCCCATGATGCCAGACAGTTGATTTTTGCAGCACCTCAGGAGTCTGGGGCTTATGCCATCCAGACGTCCAGCCTCTCACACCTTGATCTTCTGCAGTTTGTTCCCTGCCTGGAGGGTTGCAAGGGATAGTAGGCAGGGCCTAAGATTTATTGCTTTTGATTCCTGCAAATAAATTCTTACAATGCGCAGCATTCTCACCAACAATTGCAGCGATGTGCAAAACGTATACCTTTGCATCAGTGCCATAAACTGCAACAAAGAACATTTCTGCTGCACACTTTGCACACACTGCCTTTTTTTAAACCCCCTAAGACCCGATTATTGTAGTCTGATCAAGTTCAGGCATCAAAAATCCTATGTTTAGTTTCTCATCAAACAATTTTTCTTTCTCTTGACAGATGTGTCAATGAGGTTGACAATTGATCAAACATATGTTGGAAGAGAAACTAATCTTTTTCAGCCTGTTTTCAAGTGTCTTAAAGCTTTTGTTTAGACTAAAGTTCCCGGGTCTTAAGAGGTTAAGGTATGAGCTCCCTCTGCTCTCCCAGTGTCTCTCTGGCCATCTGCTGGTGAAGATTCTCAGTCATCCACGTAATGAGCAACCTTTGTCTTTCCACAGCCTAATTCAAGTTCAATGATCACTTTTACAGACAGAAGCATGGTTGTGCTAGGGGATCTCCAGTGTCACCAATTGGGGCCAATCTTTACATGGAAGAAATAGAAAAGAGCGCCTTGGACTCTTTCAGAGGAGCACCACCAAGCCATTGGTTCAGATATGTGGATGATACGTGGGTCAAAATTCAGGCAAAAGAAGTAGAAGCTTTCACCAGACATATCAACTAAGTGGATAATAACATCAAGTTTACCAGAGAGGATGCCTATGACAACTTTTTGGACTACTTGGTGAGCATGGAAAGAGACAAAAGCCTCAACATTAAAGTCTACATGAAACCTTCTCACACAGACCGTCTTCTTTTTATTTCTCACCATCCACTGGGAACCAAGCTTTTTGTCATCAGAACCTTACACAATCAAGCCAAACATGTCCCCACTAGGACAGAAGGAAACAACGTGGAACAGGAACACGTCAAAGATGCCCTCCAAACCTGTGGATACCCTAACTGAGCTTTTGTCAAATCAGAGAAAAGGAAATCCAAAAGACACACCACAGAACAGGCAGAAAACAAGCGTAGAAACATTGTCATCCCATATGTTGTTGAAGTCTCTGAAAAACTCTAGAGGATTTTCTCTAAACACAAGATCCCAGTACATTTAAACCCAATAGGACCCTCAGACAGAGGCTGATCCATCCTAAGGACAAAACCCTAAAACCTAGGATGAGCAGAGTGGTGTATGTGGCTCAATACAGCGAGGAAAGTTCTGATCTTTATATTGGAGAAACCAAACCTCTCCACAGACGCATAAGTGGAAGAGACTTTTGAAGAGACGAGCTGGATAAGTCCACAGCAATGCCAATGGTTTAAAGTGCCAAAGAATAAAAATAATAGTCACTCCTGGCCCTGCAGAAGTAAAATTCCTTAGCTCTCTTGAACACAAAAAGTTTTTCACTGCCTCACTCTTTCAAAACCGTCCGTCCGTCGTCTTCCGCTTATCCGGGGTCGGGTCGCGGGGGTAGCAGCTTCAGTAGGGAGGCCCAGACGTCCCTCTCCCCAGCCACTTGGGCCAGCTCCTCAGGAGGAATCCCAAGGCGTTCCCAGGCCAGCCGGGAGACATAGTCCCTCCAGCGTGTCCTGGGTCTTCCCCTGGGTCTCCTCCCGGTGGGACGTGCCCGGAACACCTCTCCAGGGAGGCGTCCAGGAGGCATCCTGACCAGATGCCCGAGCCACCTCAACTGGCTCCTCTCGACGTGGAGGAGCAGCGGCTCTACTCTGAGTCCTCCCCGGATGACTGAGCTCCTCACCCTATCTCTAAGGGAGAGCCCAGACACACTACGGAGAAAACTCATTTCAGCCGCTTGTATCCGGGATCTCGTTCTTTCGGTCACGACCCAAAGCTCGTGACCATAGATGAGGGTAGGAACGTAGATCGACCGGTAAATCGAGAGCTTCGCCTTTTGGCTCAGCTCTCTCTTCACCACAACGGATCGGTACAGCGCCCGCTTCACAGCAGACGCTGCACCAATCCGCCTGTCGATCTCCCGCTCCATCTTCCCCTCATTCGTGAACAAGACCCCAAGATACTTGAACTCCTCCACTAGGGGCAGGACATCCTCCCCAACCCGGAGAAGGCACTCTACCCTTTTCCGGTTCAAGACCATGGTCTCGGATTTGGAGGCACTGATCTTCATCCCGGCCGCTTCGCACTCGGCTGCGAACCGCTCCAGTGAGAGCTGTAGATCACGCCCTGATGAAGCCAATAGGACCACGTCATCCGCGAATAGCAGAGACGCAATCCTAAGGCCACCAAAGCGGATCCCCTCAACACCTTGGCTGCGCCTAGAAATTCTGTCCATAAAAGTTATGAACAGAATCGGTGACAAAGGGCAGCCTTGGCGGAGTCCAACTCTCACCGGAAACGAGTCCGACTTACTGCCGGCAATGCGGACCAGACTCTGACACCGGTCGTACAGAGACCTGACAGCCCTTATTAAAGGGTCCGGTACTCCATACTCCCGGAGTACCCCCCACAGGATCCCCCGGGGGACACGGTCGAATGCCTTCTCCAGATCCACAAAGCACATGTAGACTGGTTGGGCAAACTCCCATGCCCCCTCAAGAATCCTGCTGAGGGTGTAGAGCTGGTCCAGTGTTCCACGGCCAGGACGAAAACCACACATCTTTCAAAACCTACTGATGATATTCTACAACAACTGGTCCTCCATGTTCTTCCTGTAGAGGTGTTTTTTTCCATCCCTGATTTACCTTCTCAGTTCTTTCTGCACAGCTGGTTCTCTCCGTACAAGTGGACAGGCTGAAGGTGAACCAGGTTGTGATCTGAGCTCCCAGTTTAGGGAGAGGTGATGAGCTGTATGCATTCTTGGTGTTGGCATGCAATATGTCCAGCATTTTATTATCTCTGGTGTGGCAGGTAAAATACTGAGTTAGGGTTGCGAGAGTGGCGGACAGTCAGGCATGATTAAAACCTCAAGAGGCCCCAGTGATGCTTTGTTTGGAGTCTGTCCACAACAGTGTGGAGGAAGTTGCATACTTCTGCCACATTGGTAGACAAGGGACTATAGACCGTTATTGCAGTAGCATCTGTAAACTGCTGCGGTAGATAGCTGTTGCAATAAGACCATGTTCAATGTCCTTATTGCAGATTATCTCTTTGTTAGATAAATGTCCAGAGTTGGCCCATCTCTTATTCACAAATGCAGACTGACCCACATTGGTTCTGTTGGCCTGGAGAAATTGAAAACGATTCCTGTTTGTGTGTGTCTGGAATTACCGTGGTTAGCCACATCTCAGTCAGCATGACCAGACTGCTCACTCAATAAGCCTGTTGATGCCAGGTTAGGGCCACAAATTCATCCACTTTGTTGGGAAGGGACCTCACATTTCCTAAGATGATGAACACGATGACGGGTCTGTTTCTTCTCCTCCGGTTGCAATGTTTAATGCTGAGTCACTTTCCGCGTTCAGCTTTTGGATAATATTGGGTCGTTCTGTGTGAGGCAGTACCGCGGAGCTACCAAGAGCTAACAGATGATCTTCTGTGTAAACATTTGAAGCATGGCCTCACATGAGATCACTGAATACAAAAAAAGAATAAAATAAAGTTCTCCCCAACGGTTACAAGAAAGGTGGAAAAACACAAAACACATTTAAAAATGTGTGTTTTAATTTTGACACTGAAACTGTTTATGATTCTTATTTTAAAGCAAAAGAGGGAGTGATTCTTGATTTGCCCTGTTTTGCTAACCAAGTTAAATGATGAACACCGCTTGTCAACTCTTGTGAACACAAGTGATTGAAACTGAATCTGTTGTTAATGGAAAAAGGCAGAAATACTAATGTGATCAAGACATGTTTCATTGTTCATCTATTTGCATGGTTGATCTTTTAGAAGTAAAATCTTACAAACATTCAATTGCTTTTCTAAAGCTGGAAGGTTAAACTCTGCTAACATATCAAGTACAGCCAGAAAAGCGTTGTTTGGAGGAACTTTCTGTATAAGGCAGACAAACAAGAAAAACAAAACAAAATGCTCAACAATGCTACGTGCTAAACTAATGCTACAAGCTAGCACCATGACACTGATTTTTGTGAAGAACATAAAAAGTTTGTTAATGCTCCTATGTGTGTAAGAGTGAAGTAGTAAACCTTTTTGAATATTGGCCTCATAAACATGGACTGCTCAATGATGTTATGTCGGCTTTGTTCTACTGTGGTTCGAATCCACGAAGGAAAACTTTAATCATCAGTAAGGCAATGAAACAAATGGAGTATAAAAAAAAAAACAAAAAAAAACTTAAATTTTATTTATATAGCGCCAATTCACAACACACGTCATCTAACGGCACGTTACAAAGTCAAATTCAATCAAATCACACAGATTGGTCAAAAAGTTTCCTATGTAAGGAAACCCAGCATATTGCATCAAGTCTCTCCAAGCAGCATTCACTCCTCCTGAAGAAGCGTAGAGCCACAGTGGACAGTCGTCTGCATTGTCAATGGCTTTGCAGCAATCTCTCATACTGAGCATGCATGAAGCGACCGTGGAGAGGAAAATTCCCCTTTTAACAGGGAAGAAAACCTCCAGCACAACCAGACTTGGTGTGAACGGTCATCTGCCTCGACCCACTGGGGGTTAGAGAAGACAGAAGACATTGATCCTAGAATCCTTTCTGTGTTATATGGTAAGGGCAGATGATAAAATAATATATTTCTAGCAGTATCGAAAATAGTATTGAGTATATTTCTTAGTATTTGTATCAAGTTTGACATTTTAGTATTGTGACTACCCTAGTTGTGGCAGCTGTTCAGTTTTCCAACAGATAAAATTAACATTGTCTATCATAATCTATCGGAAGAAAAGACATATGGCATAATTACAGTATTTAAGAAAGAAGCTGGAGCAGAAGTGTTTGAGTTAGATGCGTTGCACATTTATCCTGATGGGAGTTGTTTACTTGTCCGCAGTTGTTAGAGATTGAGCTTGCTTTGTGACAGCAACAATGAAGAAATGCCGTTGACGGCATGAACACAAGACAGCTGGATCAGTAGTAGGAGGTGGCATTGTGGGGCTATAATTGTAAAATATTACCATACACCGTTTGCCTGTGGAAAAGCTTTAATCTCAAAACACAAAATCTATTGTCCTGTATTGATGTTTCTTCATACCCATATCTAATGTTTTTCTCCCTTTTTTTTTTAAGATTGAGAATTTGATTTCCTTTTATTACAATGAATGAGATAAAAAGATGAACATTACTAAGTCAATAATTTGACATCCAGTGAGACCCAAAGGAAGCAGACTTTTTTTCCCCCCGTGTTTGTAAGCCTAGCATTTACCATCTGCAGATGTATTTTTTTTTTAATGGCATCATTCAGTTTATATCAATAGCAATAAAACAACAGGCCTCAGGTGCCCAGGCCTGGACGACAAAGCCACAAAAAGAGAGATAGGCGATGATGTACCGCCAGGACTTCATCATACAGCCTTTTCCCATCAGGGCACTCTTTTTGCCAGTTTTTATCTGACTCGACTCCCTCACCAGCCCTCCATTATCAGCTGAGTAAAACTTCCTAATAGAGAGCTGGAATACATAGTTTTTCCATCAGAGGAGAAACCTGGAACTAAGAGATGCCACATAGATCAGTGTGACTGCTACTAACTGGCCTGTCACAGGGTGCACTCATCTCTCTGTGACGCGAATAGAGGGATGACTCACCGCTTGCAGTGCAAGGAGGGAGGAAGAAGAGCGTGTGTGTGTGTGTGTGCGCGAGTGTGAGTGCAGGCTAGCATGAATGTGCATCTGTGGTTTGTTTGGTTTGTTGTGTGAACACAACAGGCTTATCTCTGTGCACTTTGGTAACTGTTGTGCATGTATTTGTTATGCATGAATACATGCACATATCTTCAACACCCAAGTGTTTAACACTTTGGTAAAGATTGGTCCGCATTGTAGAGGTACATATTTAGAATGATCCTCTCTTTGCACGTGTTTTTCATGATTCGTTCCATCCCAGCCTCGATTTTTGTATTCAGTCTTGTATTTTTAGCAGCTGGCGGTGCGTAATTGCTACGTGATAGGGCATGACAGCCTGTTTAATCGGAACAATCTTGTAAATAGGCAGTTTATAGAGGGCATTTGCTTTTCTTGGTATCTGCCTTGAAGGTGGAACCTTTTAGCGAAAGGAAACTAATTAGAGTAGCCAAAGAGCATCCTTCTGCTCTGTTTTTTTTTTTTTTTTTCCACCTTACCTTAAGGGGAGCTTTGTATGTGTGGGGACATGCCCTTCTAACTTGAATCAAACGGCTCCCCCTGTCTTTGCTTGGCGTTTTCAGAATCTGCCCTAAGATTTCAGATCCGAAGGCTGTATCATTGTAATCTGTTGCCACCTGATAAGCTTAAAGCTGGTGATTCACCATCACTTTTGATGATTCATTCTCTGGGTGAGGGCATAAGGCACTTTCTCGCTCCACTGGGATATTATTTCATTTTTCTTTTCCCCGAAATATGCCAAAAAAATGTAGTCTTTATGTTGACTGGACTGGAAGCTGTTTGGTTAGGAACTTCGTATCGAATACACTCTGGCTCATTGTGTAACTATATTGATGCTGGTGTTTTGTATTTTTCTTCTTCTTCCTAACAGGCTCTTTTGTCTTGTTTATTTCCTTTGGTCTCATGGTTACAATGTCTTGCAAAAGCATTGAGCCTTTTACATTGTGTGACGTTACAACCACAAATGACAATGGTAGTGGTGCATAATTGTAAAGTGGAAGGAAAACTATGGAAATGTTCCAGTGGTATGAATAACTTTTGCAAGGCACAATGTTATAGATATCATTTTAGTCTTGGCAGTGCTGTTATTATCTGTCTCTTGTTTTTAACTATTGAGAGATGTTTGCCTACTCTGGATTAAAAATCAGAGCATCCCGGGTGTAGACGTTAAAGATCTTCTGCTCATAAGCCTGGGTTTTCTTTTACGCAAACAATAGCATTTTAGTGAAATTGTGAGGAAATGAACAAAGATACAAATATCCTTGAAGAGGAATGATTCAAAGAGAGAAATTCAAATAGCCCTACTGTTCTCATCTCTGAACAGCTAATAGATTACTGACTGAGCGAAATGGGTGTGAAATGTCTGTTTCAAGAAAGTGCCGAAATGAATGGACGCCTGCCTTGCTCTCGGGTCTAAAATGAGAAAAGTATGAGAGCCAGTATGTTCCAAGGTTATTTGACTATTGAACTAGCGGTTCTAGTGTGCTTAAGACTTTTTAAACGTAGGTTGTGAAGGCAGTTTGGAAAGTATTCCTCCTCAATTCTCTATAGGCAAGATTAAAGCTTTGGGCAAAATCTAATGGGTCTTGCTTTGCAATCGCTGGTATGGCAGAAAGGTCTCATTTCTTTAATTTTCACTTTCTCTCTGACCTTTCGATAAATAATTACTTTTTAAAAACTAGACATACTGAGCACCTGTTAAATTCCAAAGAAAATAATCTTGCCAGTTTTTGAAGGCGGTGGTGAAGTTGGCAATGGATAAAAGGGGGGGGGGGGGGGGGAGATATTTGAAGCATTTTTGTGATTCATTGCCGTTTATCTTGTACCTGATTCCAGAGTTGACGGCGATCGCTCTCGTCACTGCTTGTTTGGAACAGAAGCTCTGCAAAGCGTTCAGAGCTCCCAGAAGTGGCTTGTTCAAACTTTGCAAAAAAAAAAAAAAAAAATGCTGCCAGACTACTTTGACCGTGACAATATGATTTGCTGGGAAGGCTTTAAAGAAAAAAGGGACAAAACCATAGCAACAGTATCTACTCCAGGTTCTTTTTCTGCTTTTCTTTTGTACCTCTTTCTTTTTATTATATTCAAAATCTTCCAAAAATATTTAAATCAACATCACGAGACCATTACAAGACAGTTGACTTTACCATGTGTCATGTTAAGAGTGGATATCCCCCTTATTTGGGATTTCACTTAGATTTGGTTCACAAGTTATTGACTATGTTGCACACTGTGACATTGTTTACTGACCCACATCACTCTCACAAACCAAATATCACACATGGCTCTCATAATGGGAACCCAAACAGCAGACACTTTTTTTTCCGTATTCCTCACCCCCTCTGCCAAGCTCCAAAGCCATGAACACAAATATGTACGCGCACAGAGTTCATTCACTGCGTCTGTAATGACCTGCTTTAAGAATGATCGTAATTACATTTCTCTCTGCACAAAAGGAGTTTGTACACGTTGAAAAGTATGGGGCCGGGTTTGAAAAGAGTTTCAGGAAACTCATTTTCTCCAGTTTTTTGGGATGTGCAAAGCCGGATGACTCGAGCTTTTCTCCCTACCTGAAAACATGTCCGGTTTTAAGGGCGCTAACATTTTGTTCCAGGATGTAACCCAGCTGGGATCCTTATTTCCTAAACACAGTCAAATAATAGGGTGTTTTCAGCTGACGTCACGCTCACGTGACTACTCAGCGCGTCCGCCATATTGGGTGGCAGTCGTTTCGCACCGTTGACCTGCATTGTATGACGCCTTAGGCAGTATTGGAAGTGAACAATGGGGAAAACGTGTTTAATGGTTGGTTGCACGGCCCGTGGAGGTGGAGATCAACGCTTTCTATCGCCTACTAGCCGTAATAGTGAATCAGTGTGAAAAAACAAAACAGCTGTCTGAACAACGCCGTCACCTATGGCTGACACGGATATCCAGGTCCGATTTGGACGGTGTTAAGCTGGAATACGCCAGAGTCTGCGGTGCTCACTTTGTCACAGGTAATTAACTGTTAAGTATTTAAAACATATAAGAAGAATATATTAATAATAGGGCTTGGGCGTTATGACTTATTACTTTCCACGGCTGTCGTGTTGACTGCCTCCGCCGCCTCTACTGCCTATTACTACCGCATACTGTACTCCCTCTCTCAGCCGTGTTTTAATTTGATTAATTTCACCTTAACTTGATTTCAACCATGGTAAACCGTTGCTGTATTGTGGGCTGTAACAGCGCAACACATGATCGCCATGGGAAAAACATAGAAACAGATTAATTTTCCACCGCTTTCCTGCCTGGAGGCGCAACCACGGAGAACAACTGTTAGCGATAACAAAGAGTCGTCGGCTCGCTTGGATCGCGGCTGTAAGTCGACCGAACATAACTTTCCACAGTATCCCGATGTCAATGAGAGTGTGTTCTAAACGTTTGAAACACATAGCAGCAAGTTAAAAGTACATTACATGCGCGAGTGGTTGTTAGCGCTAACGGTTAGCATGTGCTAACCCGTCTGTACGCAGCTTACCTTTGAACGAGTTACAGAGATAAAGAGATCGTCGGCTCGCTTGGATCGCGGCTGTAAGTCGACCGAACATAACTTTCCACAGTATCCCGATGTCAATGAGAGTGTGTTCTAAACGTTTGAAACACATAGCAGCAAGTTAAAAGTACATTACATGCGCGAGTGGTTGTTAGCGCTAACGGTTAGCATGAGCCAGAGCCCGGCTGAGCGCAGCTTACCTTTGAACGAGTTACAGAGATAAAGAGATCGTCGGCTCGCTTGGATCGCGGCTGTAAGACCGAACATAACTTTCCACAGTATCCCGATGTCAATGAGAGTGTGTTCTAAACGTTTGAAACACATAGCAGCAAGTTAAAAGTACATTACATGCGCGAGTGGTTGTTAGCGCTAACGGTTAGCATGTGCTAACCCGTCTGTACGCAGCTTACCTTTGAACGAGTTGCTGTGTTCCCACTGTTTGCTGGCTTTATGATCTGCAGCTCCTACCGGCGCCAATACGGTAAATACAACTTAATTTTGCACTGGTCATTGTTCTGCTTAAATAATTAAAGCCGCGAGCGGCGTCGATCGGCCTTGCAGCCAAGCGCCTTCGCGCACCGCCCGCCGCCGGCGGGCGGTGCAACACATTTGCGTCGGATTGTTTACATTTTTACCATCTTATTAAAACTCACCCGTCCACGTATGATGGCGATTTCCTTGATGTACATAACCAGATGTGAACTGGTTGTGAGCCTCTAGATCCTTGTAAGCTCTCATTTCCTCAAGAGTGTGCAGAGGGTTTTCACCGAACACCAGGTAATGCACTATGTCGCCGTGCTCTACATTTGGCCAATCATCTGGATTACGGCTAAACAAGGCACCGTGGAGGGCATACGGGTCCATATGGTCGATCACGGAACATTTCCTCAGATATACGTCCTTATCTGGTCGCTCTAGCGTGCTGGCGTACTAATCCATTCGCGATACGATAATACGTGTAAGACAACTAGAGATAAGGAAGTGTGCCACCCAATATGGCGGACCGGAAGTTGGCCAGTGACGTCAGTGAAAACACCCTATTCATTATTAAGAAACATGGGGGGGGGGGGGGGGGGGGGGGATCCAGCCCCAGCGGCCATGGCCTCTGCCTCTGCTCTGGTTTAGTCTGGCTCAGAGCAGCAGCAGCAGGGTGTGATGCTCTGTAATAAGCACAAGCATGAAGGTTACTGATGCCCTTCCTTCCTATGAACACTCACCGGTGGGATTGGTAGAGTCGTTCAGACGGCTCCTCATATTAGGAAACCCACGTTTACTTACACCTGAGGAAAAAAAAAAAAATCGCCTTTTTTCTCCTTGTAATTCTACCCTTGTTTGCTGCCTGGCTTCCTCTGGTAGGCTCTGGGTCACACACACACAAATCCACCCAGACCGCCGTTTCCTCTCTCCCTCTCCTGCCGCTCCATCTGCCCACGTTGGTGGTAGTTGGACGCTTACAGGCATGTCTCACAGAAGCAGGCTGGCCGAGGGGCGTGCGCACACATGTGTCGCGGGGTAATGTTATAATGGAACGTTATGCAAACTGCAAATTACTGCTCTCTTAATTGATGGCAGACGTCTTTTGCCTGCAAGAAAAGCAGTGCTAAATCATGGTAAAGCTGAACTATCACGCTGGTTTTCAGATGTGTAAAGCAAGTTCATAATTTAAAAGAATACTTTCTTTTCTGCTGTGATGGCACACCAGTGCTCTGCTTTCCCTCCGTTGTTTGAGAGGGTTTCAAGGGTTATTTGTTCAGAATGATACTCAGGTTTCACGAACAATCGTATATATCAGGGGTGTCAAACATACGGCCCGCGGGCCGGTTCCGGCGGGCCGTACTGCTTTTGCCATAGTGCTCCGCTTGATTTATGAATGTGAATAGTTTTATTATGATTCATGGGGGGAATATCTCAAATGATATGGACACTACAATGGGAAAGTAGGAGAGGAAAGGAAGAACAAGAAGATCAAAAGAAAAGGTGAAAGAAAGAGGAGATAAAAGGAAAAGAATGATAAAATTATTGAAAAAAAACATGTACTTCGTTTAATTGAAAAGCTGCAGTTCCTATATTGTCCACGAGTGGCACTGTGTTTTAATGAGCAGATGGTAGCACTAAGCTTCAGATGTGGAATATTGATTTTAAATCATTTCTTAATTTTTATCTGTTTGATGTATTTTGTCATGCAGGACAGTGTTTTTAAGTTCCAAAAAATGTGAATAAATGTTTTTCAACATTGTACAATCACTGTGATCAGTTCTTATGCATAATGCACAAGTAAATGTTTAACTGCGTAAAAGTATTGTTGAAATTGCACATACTTTTCTTAAAAACGCTGAGGTTATTCATAATATATTGTGTAAAAGTGAAATACATTTCATATAAAAATCAACAACACGTTCACTTTTATTAGTTCTATTTAATCTTGCAATGAGTTTACTCGTGTGGCCCTCTTGAGATCAGATTTAGCTGTATGCGGCCCCTAAACCAAAATGAGTTTGACACCCCTGGTATATATCAATAGATTAGAGCAGAGGTCTTCAACGAAAGGGGGGCTTAGGAGTAAGGAGCCACCTAAAGGCCACGGAGGTACTGCAGGGGGGGGTCGCAAGATTTAGTCCTGACACCAACCCTGAATTGAAAAATGTGGTAGAAATGATTATGCACTCAGTATTTGGTAAGGGCTCCTTTTGCATGAATTCTTACATTAACATAGGCTGACATAAAGGCGATCAGCATGTGGATCCACTGAGGCGTTGAGAAAGCCCGGGAGGCTTTAATGGCAATCTTCAGTTCATCTGCATTGTTGGATCTGTTGTCCCTCCTCTTCCTCTTTACAACACTCCATAGAAGGCCCGTTTACACTACACCTAAAAACCGAGCCATGCCGAGACCGGTCCTAGCTTGGTCCAGTTAACTGAGATAAATGCAGCCGTTTACACACACAGGAGTTATCTCGGTTATGGTTCCTTGGTTGCTCCTCGCCTCCTAGTGACGATCTGCGGTACTGCTGCTCTCTGGGATTGAAGGCGGGACCGAGCAAATCAAAATGGCGGCACCCGTCACATTCAGGATGTTATTGTTAGACAGATTCGGCTGGCTTTTGGGACGTGGATAAGACAAATTAACGTCTAATAAGGATTTACAGACGCAGGAAACAACAACAGACGCTGAGGTTCATAAGCAGAATCATCTCTGGATCCGTGTGGCACGGTAAGGAAGCTAGTATTATTATGAATGTCTGAAATTTGTCTGAATGGAGTGTGAATCGGGACGTGCAGCCAGACACGCCGGGAAACCCGCGGACAGTCAGCTGACTGTAAGGGCATGATGCGGTCTGCTCATGCGCTCCTCGTTCTCAGGGAACCGGGATAAAAAAAAACAGTCCGAGACCTACTGATGAACTGGTCTGCAGTTAGCGCGGTCCGGTTCAGTCTGCTGACCATTTACACACAAGAGTTATCTCGGTTACCGAGCTCGGACTGGTCTCGGCTCGGTTAAAAAAGTGTAGTGTAAACGGGCCTAGAGTCTCCATGCGGACAGATGCCAAGTCCTGCTGGATAAGGACACCAGCAGCTCCATAAATCATGTCATTAGGCAGAAGCATGAAGTGGTTCAAGAGGGCTGGACTAAATTTTGGGACTTTATAACAGACCAACAGATATAATGGCTCCTCGATTCATCACTGTTTTTAGAAACATCCCTCTGGGTCTCAAGTAGCTTAATTACCGTGCCTGTCCGCTCTTTCTTTTTCGTCTGAAGCTAAGGAAAGACACTTCTGGGGTTCTGAGAAGGAATATTGCTGTTGTAGCCTTTGTCCTGGCTAAATTTGTGAGTGGAAGGCTCATGACAAACGGCTCTAGCTGCACTCCATGCTTTGTGAGTTTCCCCTGACTTGATTAGGCTTTGCCTCACAATTTTCTGGTGGATGCAATTATCTCTGTTGCTTGTGTTCCCTTTTCTACCCACCTTTTTCCCTCCACCTAACTTTCTTGGACACAGTACGTTGTGAGTATTCATATTTTTTTAGCAGTGCTCTTTTGTGGATTGCCCTTATCGTGGATGGTCTCAGTGAATGGACATCCGTTAGGTCAGCAATCTCCCCATGATTATGAATGTCATAAAAAGGTTACAATGTTACATTTGTGTACTACTATTATTAGAATATAAAAAAAATTCTGAGAATATGAGAATTGAGGTTTAATTCGCTGTAACCCATAAACATCTAACAGACAGACGTAATACATTATGTTGTAATTATTCTGTGTATTATACAATCTACTTTTTTGATTTGAGACTGAAATAAACATGATATAGTGATATTCTAATTCATTAGGGTGCCCTTAAATATTAGCTTCCATATGAAAACACCTCTCTCCTTACATTCCCGTCTTCCTTTGTGCTTTTGTTGATGCTTAGCTCCTTTTAGCCAGCTTTTATGTGGCCTTATCTTCCCTGCTTCTTTTTGTTCTCCCAATCTAGTTGAGAGTTCACTGGTAGATTTGATTAAACCTGACAGTTCGCTTGGATTGCTGCCACTATTTCAACACAACCTCTGCAGAACATCCACCTGCATACTATTATACCGTATGTACCTGTTTCTACTAGAGAAAGAAACGGATCGGTGCTTAAATTAGCCTCATCCAATTAAAAAAAAAAAAAGAAAAGAAACATGCATGTAAGTAAATATCTGCAGCTTTTATCCATTTATCAGTGTTTGTTGTTTTTCCCCCCCCCCCTGTGCCTGCTTCCTCTTGAAGGCTGGCTCTCCACGGCCACGTCAGCACTACCAATGCGCCAGTTGACACAGGAGGGAGGGGGGGATGTGGTCTTTTTTTTTTTTTCCTCTTTTTTTTTTTTGTGTCTCTTTTTTTGATACTGATCTGTCAGCGCTTGTGCGTCAGATTGATGTAAAAGAGAGGGTGTCATTCCCCCCACTACCATCACCTCTGTTGCTTCCAACTATGACACCATTAGGGTCCTTTATCCCCCCCCAACCCCCACCCCACACGCTCTAACTCACTATCACCTTGCCAATGTTCTTCTCCCCTCAGTCTTAGAGTATGTATGCACGCAAAGCCTTTCAATCTAAATGGACAACGCACAGGATGCTAATGTGATTCATCAGATTTGCTGTTAGTAAGCATCAGGAGCACAAAAAAAAAATTGCCTTAATCAGTCATCAGGCAGGTGCGTAGCCGAACACCGTGTTGCATATTCTTCACCTAATTTATCTTAAAAGTGAGTTAACAGTAAACAATTAGAACTCCCTCGCAAATTATTTCCTAATAAGACCGTAATGATGGACAAGTCAGGCTGAGCTCTTACCTTCCCCCTAAACGTAGATTTCTGTCATTGTGCCCGCTGTGTTCTCAGATAGAAAAATGACTCACTGTTTAATTGCCTTTTTTATTTTAATGGGCCTACTTGTTCGCTGTTTTATGTAAGTCTATCAGTAGTTGGGAGGCACCCTGATATCGCTGCTATTCATAATGGAGCTTCGCTCACTGTGTTGCTGCTGTTGATTCATTTGACATGACTGACTGACACGACACATTGAGTCACAAGGAATGAGACTGGAATAACGGATTGCTTTCTTGGTACTTGTCAGAGCATGTTTTAACAGAAAAAAATATCCCAAATGTGATTTTATTAAATATATGTTGCCTATTCACAAGGCTTCCTGGCTTAATCTTGTATAGAAAGCAACACTAGATATAAGATTTATGTAATAATTACCAAGTATAGATTAAATATATTAAAAATATTTTTATTGTCACAATGTTTTACATATGAGTGACATGAAATAATTCTCACTGTTGTGAATGTGTTTCCCTTACCTTTTTTTTTTTTTTTTAAACGTGACCATAAAATGGTTTAACTGGTATTTGAGTATTATAATCTGCCACTCCTAACCTCAAGCTCTACAGAAGTCTCTGTTCAGCTAGACAGGTTGATCAACATAAATATACCATCTGAATCACCCACCAAGTTTGATTTCCGTGCCGTCCATTAATTCCTGATAAGGGACACCTCGTCGGACATTATCCTTTACATAAAGCAAAGTAAACAGCTCTATGGTCATTTTCAGATGTCCTACAAAAATACCATTTGCTTTGATTGTCTCAAATCCCCCAAAGTCTGTCTGTTGCAGACAAAAATCCACCTTCCTGAGTCAATCACTCAAAACAGATGACTGCTTCGTTCTTCTTTTTGTAGCTAGATGGGCCACATGAATGGATCAGACGCAGATCCCAAATGTAATAAAATTAAAATTGAATAAAGTTACGCTCAAAAATATTCTAAACTCTGGCGGAACTTGATTACAAAGAGATTTTCATTCAATCAAGAAGTAGGAAGGAAGAAAGGCAGGTAGCCTTCAAAATATAACTATGTATAAAGATATATGACGGAGACAGAAACATGAGAAGAGACAAAAAGATTGGTAAATAAGAGACAAGATGACAACTTTTCTAAGGGAAATCAATTTTGCTATTGCAAAGAACTGGTTGGCTGTTGGTTTGTTAATAACATTCATTCCAACCTTGCTTGCCAAAAATAAATTTGACCATTTGGATGGACGATCACTGTCCTATATACTGACACCTGATCCAGATCTTAGTAACCAAGAGGTTACTAAGGTTTTTGAGGAAAAATAAGAAAGTAGTGAAAGTACCGGTAGTCAAAATTCAAGAATCTTTATTGTCACCATGTGTTACCATGGTAACATTTTTTTCGAGACAAACACCGGAGTGTTGATAACACGAACAAAAACGCAAATAAAAAGCAAAAAGGGCCGGTGAGCTCAGCCAGATGCAGCTTTCTGTGCCGCCATCTTGCTCATGTGGGTTGCTCAATCTGGGTCCATTGCAATCATTGTCATTATAGAAATTATGTAGCTCTATGGGTTTGCATATTTATAGAAACAATGTGTTCTTACAAAATATGGTACTTTACCTTCTTTGTTATTCCGTGCACTTTGTTGCATTGCACCAGTACCATTGGGAGCAAAACTGCCTCTAGTATGACGCCAATAGCACCATCCACACTTCATCGATTTTATCGGCCAGCCATAGATGAACGTACACTTTACATGCTAATGTAATATTACGCAGTTACACAAAGTTTCCCGGCCGCTCAACTGTATTGAAAATGTATTGTCTATGCCTAAAAATTGTGTTTCTGCCATTTAAAAACACATTAATCTTAATTGAGCCCTACTATTTCTGCCAGAAGCTTGTTGATGGATACCAAAGCTGAGTGGTCTCAGTTCTTGAAACTAAACATACATTGAACTTGTATAATGTACCGTTATCTCACCTAGAAAAAAAATATATATATTATTCGGATAATTATAAAATAAACAACTTTAATGCTGCTGATGAATGTGTGTGAACTTATTTCTTGAAAGACTGTTGGATAATCTTATCTATTAATACTGGATGCAGTGTGTGGATTTCGGTTAAGTGTTTATTTTTCGCCTGTTTTTGCAGATATTTTAGGAAAAAGCATTCATTTTATATTTAAAGCAAAACAAGATCCAACTTCTAGGATTGCATGACTAAAATTCTCATTTTTATTTATATATATATATATATATATATATATATATATATATATATATATATATATATATATATATATATATATATATATATATATATATATATATATATCTTTTCGTGGTAAATTCCTGACCTTTTTAATACAAGAACTGCTTAGAAAAGTACAAAGTAGTTTACAACAAGTTGCTGAGTACAGTGTTGAACTCTGGACCTGAATCTTGTCATCCTCTCTTAAACACCTAAGCTATCACAGTATTACAGTACAGTCAGCTGACTCTCTTTTGAACAGTGTCAGCTGCAACTGAACTTTGTCATTTTCAAGCTGCAGCAGTTATGTTTTTTTAAGTGGAGAGATGTTTTTAGGTGGGTTCTCAACAAACAGACTGCTGGCTGTATACCTGCTTGAAATTTCTGTTATGCTCCCATGAGAGCTTGAAGTTGACTGGTGGCACCTAAGGGAATATAGTCCTGAGTGTCAGTGTGAGTTTACAAGGTTTCAGTGTGTTATTATGTACCCCATCCTCTGCACCTGTGAGTCTATTATTGCGAGTTACTTAGAGCTGCGTTTTCATCTTCAAGCGTTTTCAGCTGTGTGAAGGAAAATCCTTCGTCGTGCATTTTGTTTGGGAGGTCAGTGAATCCCTCTGTTCTCCTGCACGATTTTTGGCATTGGGATCCCATTGTTTCTGTCTTAGGTTTGGAAAGAAAAGAGAAATGTGCTAATGTGCAAACTTGGCTCAGAGATTGGCCTCCGAGGCTTTCTGCTGAGCCGTCACTTCTCTGAGCTGAGCTAAGCCGTTGAACTGGCCCTCACAAAGGAGCAGGAAACTTTGTTGTTTCTCAGCACTTTTATGAAGTGGCCCTCTTATATGTACCAGTATTAAAAAAAAAATATATTATCATTCCCTTTTTGATACCCATAGGGATTAAAAATATTAAAGTCGGTCGATGAATATGCAGCCGTTACAAAAAGTGACAATGTGGCTTTATCTTGGCTAGAAAGCCAAATGTCAAATGCTGCGTCTGTCAGAAAGAAGTAATTTAGTTTTTCTGCTGTGTGTCTTTGAGTGACACGTTGTCTGCAACTTTCCCTCTTGGGCTTGTATTCATATCCCTCAAACTTTTTTTTTTTTTCTTATTTTTGTCCCAATACTGTCAGCCGGCAACTTAAGTGTGTTTTATTTGGATGTTGGGTTATATATCCAAACCAAAGTACTGCATGATTGTGAATTTGAAGGAAAATATACATTGTTTTCCAAGGTTTTTACTGACAGAAATGTGATTTATTATTTTTTTTTCCCAAGTATTCGATAACCATGTGTTTCTTTTCCACATCACAAATATGCGCTCCTTTGTGTTAGTCTATCACATAAAATCTTAAAAAAAAAAAAAAGTTTGAGGTTATAACATGGAAAATGTAAAAACATAAGCTAAGATTCAATAGGTATGAAAACTTACAAGGCATTTTTCGTGCAACCCCTGCGGTCTCATCCCACTTATTGCAGGGAAATGGCTGTTTGTGATAAAAAGGGGACGTCTGACCATGTTTCTCCCTCCGTCACAGGTCCTGCTCAGGTTCCCATGATGTCCCCAAATGGTTCAGTGCCTCCAATCTATGTGCCTCCTGGATACGTCTCACAAGTATTCACCCCCAAACTTCTCATCTCCTCCCAGTCGAGCTCCGAACTCTTTTGATGTTTTATTTGATGCTCATGTTTATTCCCTTCTAGATCATTGAAGAGAACGGAGTGCGGAGGGTTCTGGTTTTACCTCAGCAACCAGATTTCCACCCCGGGGGTCATTCCCCGCTCCACCACCCTCCACCGCCGCCCCATGCACACCTGCCTGCCTTCATCCCGCATCCCGCCATGATGGGCCCGCCGCCTCACATGTACACAGGCATGCCAGGGGGCGTGGGGGACATGAGCTCCCAGTACATCCCCCAGTACCATCCAGCTCATATCTTCTCAGAGCAGGGTGAGTTAGACACAATGGTGGCTCCAGTTTTTGCTCGCTGCTTTTTGTGTGCGCAGTCGGCACTTATAACCGACTCTCCACTCGCTGAAAATCCTTTTAATGAACTGTGAGTTTGTTCTCTTTAACAGATTCTCACTCCCAACACGGACGGCAGACTTTTCTTCACCGAGATGACAGGGCGAGCAAAACACACGAACGCCTCCAGAAGAAACTGAAGGAGCGTCAAGGTGGAGGAGGAGGAGGAGGAGGGGGTCAGGTGAAGGACAGTCCCCCGTCTTCACCACAGAAGTCCTGCAGCAGCCCCCCAACGGTGGACATTCACAACGGCATTGGAGGAAAGGCGCTTGACGCAGAGCACAGGCACGGGGTCGCCTGCTCCGACAGGCAGATTGGCAAGGGAAAAAACGGAGAGTCAAGAGGTAATGTTGGCGTTTCACACTTTGGACGTCCATAATAAAGCTGAACACTTATCAGTGGTTAGTAAAGTGCTGAAAGAAATCATGTTATTTTAGTAACACAGTGGAAAAAAATCATGGAATATGATTTAAGTAATTCCTGGCTTTATATAAGTATGTAAACAGATTTCTACTATTTATGACTTTATTCCTTAATCCAAACTGTAAAAGTTGTAACCATCCATCGGTCCGTCTGTCTGTCCATCCATCCACTTCTAGTGTTTCCCTTCTCCCTCCTTTCCTCTGTTTTTTGTACTGCAAAAACGTATCTAAAACAAGTAAAATGTTCTTAAAGTTAGTGTATTTGAGCCAGTAAATAAGATTATCTGCCAATGGAATGAGTATCTTTACCCCTAAAATAAGATAATTAGACATCCTGCACTTGAAATAAGATGATGGAGATGAATTGTTCCTATTTTAAGTGGAAAAATCTTATTCTTTTGGCAAATATTCTTATTTACCTGCTCAAATCAAGGACAAATACACTGATTTAAAGAAAATTTTACTTATTTTTAGTTCAATTTTTGCAGTGTGTAGCTTCCATATATAAACACTGTCAGCTGTAACCATATAAATCTTTTTTTTTTTTTAAGTAAACTTAGCTTTTATATTTAAGAAGTGACTAAAAAGCAGAGGGAACTCTGGGAATTTGAGCTTGGAAAATATGGAATTTTAACATGGAAAAATTTCTAAAGAAACCCTTATTTACAATGTACTTCTCTGAATCTGAATTTCATTGTCTTTTTATTTACTGTCTCTACTTTGCAGAAACTGATAACATGGCCTTCAGTCAACATTTAAAATTTCTTCACATGTCGAACCCATTACTTGATATTTGTTTTAACACATAAAATCTACCTAACATCGAGAAATACTCTGCAACATTTGTCAAATTCTAAACTAATCAGTTTTGTCAGTTAAGGTTTTCTGCTTTTTATTTACGCTGTCAGATCCTTTCCCTTGAAATTCATTATTTTTCATCATCTTTTCTCTCCAGAACTTGACAAAGAGGCCCAGGCGCTGCTTGCACTTTTGAGCAACATCAGTAAACCAGTGGTTGGTATTCAGTATTACTTTATTTTTACTTTTTTTATTATTTTATTTTACTCTAAGAAAGTAATGTGTTGCTTCTGCTAATATGCATCACAAAGGTTTTCTTTTCAACCTGAAAGATTAGTTGTTCTGTAATTGAATTGCCTTTATGAAAAGTAACTGTCACTCAGGTTTAAAGCCTTTGTAAAACTAAAAAAAATAAAAATATTTTAGCTAGATCGACCTGGTTAAGAGGACACAGGGGAAGAGTAGAGTAAGTATAAAGTGGATGTTTTCATTCCCAACCCTTTAAAACCCAAAGTGATGGTCAAAGGCCAGTGAATTGAACTGTGGCAAGGAGAGGACTTAAGGTGAGGCCCCAGGGCTGACGGTTGGAGTTACAGACTTGACCTGATTGAGTTCTTCCACATATGAATCCCCCCTGCAGTCGAGCTCAGGCTATTTTAAACCTCCAAACAGAATGAAAAATCACAGGGTTGCACAGCAGCACATCCCTGCAGCTAAAAAAAAAATCTTTACGCAGCTCTGCATTAGCTGGCATACTTTAATGCCTCGCCTCCCTAAGAAATGGGATTATTGTGGATATTTTAAAAGTTTTTTAACCCAGATATGATCATATCCTCTTCTTCTTCAGTAGTAATTATGTCCTGTTTGTTGAAACAAAATCATAAGAATCCTATTAGCAGTTTGTAGCGAGCTCTTTAGAGAGCGCCGCAAACTGACAGAAGGTTATAGCTAAATGGAACGTATTGGCCAAAGCGCAAAAATACTCTGTGAAGGAAACCTTAACCCTGCACATCACCCTGAACACAACTTTTCCTCAGCAGAGACAGGAAGCTAGTCAGAGTTGAGAAGTTTGGCGAGTTAAATACAGGACAACCCTGAAATCCAGAAAACCTTTTGAAAGTTGCAAAATGCTGGGGGGGTTGGGGACAGGACTTCACTTTCCTGCAAAAAAAAAAAAAAAAAGAGTTAAGATCTTTTGACAAGGCTTGAAAATTAATGTTTACAGACACTCTCCATCCTGTCTTCATGAGCTCTAGCTTTTTTTTTTTAAATGAAGGTGGGGCAAAAATATCAATACCTAGATGTGCCCAGGTGGTAGAGACTGAGTTGCAACCACAGTGAAAAGTGGTTCTGCAAACTGTTGACTCAAGAGGGCGCAATATAAATACTCACTACACTTTATGGACATTCATTTGTAAAACAACTTTGAAAACCATGTGTATTTTTAATTTCATTGTGATGTTTATTTTCCTTACACTTTAAAGTGAAATGCATTGAGGAATGCAGTTGAAAGTGACATAATCTTCAACTGGGTTCCCTTAGATAGGACTTTTTTTTGACCAATCTGTATAATCTAATTGAATTTGACTTTGGAAAGTGCCTTGAGTTTCATGAATTGGCACTATATAAGTAAAATTTAATTGAAGTTCAGGACTGGCATGAACAGGTTGACAAGGCACTGTACAGACATTATGCGTGACTCGTTAAACTCAAATACCCTAGGTGTCGGACATCCAGGCCAGAGGAGCAGTGGTCAGCTGGAGTGCACCCACCAGACCGGAGAGTGAAAACAACACTGTGGAGGACGACACTAGCCTCCCTGAGGCCCTGAGCTATGAGGTTGGCATCTCTATTAATGGCAAAGATGGAAAATACCAGAACATTAGCAGGTGAGTACAAGCAGCAGGAGCCTATAGAGATAACTGACTCCAAAGGTTTTATAATCAAAGTTACTTAAAAACTCAAAAGTAAGTTTTTTTTGTTGGTTTTTCTTTGAAATAGTGTGCATGAACTAAGTGCAACCTTAGAAACTCTCCGACCAGCAACAGACTATCATGTCAGGTTAGTATAACCTCTCTGCTAGCTTTACTCTGTCATTTCACAGTGGAGCTGTGTGTAAGCACTGTGTTGTCCCTTAGGGTCCAGGCAGCGTGTAACTGTTTACTGGGAAGCCCTTCGGAAGCTGTGAGCTTCACCACATTAAGCTGTGAGCCAGATCCTCCTAGTCCTCCCAAGAAGGCCAGTGGGACCAAAAACACACTTGTGCTCACGTGGAAGGTAACATTTTCCTTCTGTGCGCACGTACATTCAAAGAAATAATGACAGCTTTGCCTGACGTTTGATGAATTATGTGTGATTTCTCTACAGGCTCCATGTGACAATGGTTCCAAAATCAAAAATTATATCCTTCAGTGGGATGAGGTAAAATGTTTCTCATGGAATTTCACCGTTGGCTGTTTTTATGTGTGAAGCTTTGATCTAAAGCTGCTGCTAAACTAAAAACGGTTTGTCTTCTAAAGGGCAAGGGAACCGGCACCTTTGAGCAGTGCTACTATGGACCTCAGAAGCAGTATCGAGTGACCAAGCTTGCTCCCGCTTCAAGATACTCCTTCCGCCTTGCTGCAAAAAATGACATGGGTGTGAGGTGAGAACATTGCAGGGGCCTTTACGAAGAATTCACAATTTCACATTTTGTATGCAACATCCAGAGATCTCAGCGTACTTTATCGGGATAGACCAACACAAAATAGCACACCACTGTGCGGAAGGGTGAGGATTCATGGGTTTCAGCTTTTGTGTTAATCGCAGCTGGAAGTTGTTTAGACATGTGTTTTGCAGCCTCTTTAAGATTTTTTTCACTCCCTCTGATAATCCTCCGTTTCCCTGGCGACGCAAAGCATCCACTCAGCACGGTGCCGCCAACACAACCTGTCATCAGAGCGATTTGCGATTTTAGTTTTTCGTGTGGGCCACATGCTCGCTCTGTCCTTAAAAGATTTGTCGTAAACTATATCGAGGGGACTTCTTATAGCTTTCAAAAAGGAATTATTTTGCTCCCACTCCTCCATAAAGGTCAGATTTCTAGTCTTGGATTAATAGAGGTCCAAGACTAGATGGATGTTTCCCATCTGAGCTGGGAATTTCTGCAGCTCCTCCAGTTACCATGGGGAGTTTTTTTTAAAATACTTATGTTTTTTTATACATTTATTTATTTATTTGCACTGCCGTTCAGAGTTGCTATTCTTTAACTTTCATTCTGCTTTCTTGCACAATGATAGTAAAATAATTCAGATTCTGATATTGGGTTTTTTTTTTTATTAATGCGGCCTTTTTGAGGCCTATCAATTTAGGTGGAACATCATCTGTCTGTAAGGCAAGGCAAATGGCAAGGAAAATTTATTTATATAGCACAATTCATTACAAAGACAATGCAAAGTGCTTTACATTATTAAAATATAGCAAATTAAAACAGAATGTAGGCTTTCATCTGTGCTGTTCTTTGTGTTTTCAGATAAATGGTTATCTGAGAGACGTTTAATTCAGACAAAATCGTTTTATAAAATATCTACGATTTAAACAACTTTATTCCTGACCTGGGTGCTTTGTTCCGTGGTCTTCATAAAGTACAGGAATGATCACAAATCTCTGAGGCCTTCAGAGAGAGATTGCTTTTTTGAACTAACCACACATGGACTCTGCTTACTGACAGCAGTTGCTATTCCTGGATTTTATTTAAAGATAGCAGAATAAAGAAGGGTTGAGTAGAGATGCTAACCACAGCTCATAATTATACGCTGCTCTGTGTTGGTCCATCATAAAACGAGTGCAAGCTGCGACTTTGGTGACATGGCAAAATGTGAAAGCCTTAAATGGGAATAATCTTTTCGTTGTGCTGTCCATGCTGAAGTATTTCCCACATGGTGCCCTCGCTGTTGTCCATTTTTATGTTACCGCTTCCTCCCGTATAACTGTCCTCACCTGTGCGTCGATGTGCGTGTCTCACTCTGTCTCTTTGTCCCATCCTCTCCTGTCGTATGTCTCTTTCTGTCCTCCCCAGCGAGTTCAGTGAAGTGGTGGACCTGTTCACCTCATGCAGTGTGCCATTGCCACCCTTCCCTCCAGAGCTGGAGATGGCGGGAGTGACCTTTCTTAGTATGAAGTGGCAGCGGCCCGGCAGCTCGCCTAAGGAGGATGACATCTACTATGTTCTTGAGATGGAGGAAGAAGGCTCGGTATATCTCTTGGTTTAATACCTCTTTTTTTATCTATTCGTGTTAAGGGGTTGTTGTTTTGTTTTTCTCACAAATTCAGTTAAAATAATTATAATCAAACAAATAGTGGTTTGTTTATTATTTTTTTGCAGTTTGTAAAGTTTATTTATCTAATCAACAAAAGCCAGATTTGACAGGGACATAAATGTAACAGTAAATATTAGTCCTAAATTCCAGTTGGTATAAAAACTTACAAACTCGTGCTAAATTTTGTTTGTTGTGGTGTAAAGAGATCAAAATAGATATGGTATTTTTCAGACTACAAGTCGCATCAGTCATAAAATGCGTCATAAAGAGGAACAAAACATGTATAAGTCGGACCGGACTATACGCATTTATTTAGAAATGTATTCCACCCAATCCAAGACTAAAAACTGACATTTAATCTGGTAAACCAACTTATTAAATTACACAGCTGCATCCACAACCAGCTGAATAATACGTACTTGGGAGGATGAATGGAGTAAATCAGGATAACAAGCTAGCAACTCCAAACGGCAAGGTTCTTGCCTCCGAGGTTGTCAAAATTACGCTGAAATTAGATCCTGAGCGTAGCGGTGCTACTTGCTAAGCTAACAGTACGACACGGATGTTTCAGAGCAACATAAAGTTCACATGCATCAGTGAAGTTGTAACCCACCCAGACAACAGACCTGTAAGCTAGCGCTAGCAGTTATTAGCTTCACGGAAAGCCTAATAACAGGGTTCTGTCTCGGTCTGGTTCCTTCGAGCTGCACCACTCAATGCTCCCCTGCATGAATGAATACTCAAACAACATACGAACATGTGTTCAGTCTTTGTTGTCTAAAAGTTAATGTTTCACTTCATCTTTAAGTGGTAGAAGAGCAGAATATAGTTTTCCCAAGCCTAGCGAGCCCTCTTGTGGCTGTAAACAGTAATGTTTACTCCTTGGTTCATACTGATCAGCATGAATTACCATTTAAATTTTGATATACAAGTCAGAGGTCGGCCAAACTATGAAAAAAGTGTGACTTATAGTCCAAAAAATACAGTAGTTTCTGTGCTTTTTCCTTCTTTTAATTTGACCTGTAACTTGTCAAACTCAACTGGAAAAACGAACAAATATTTTAGGAGGGTAAATAAGAAATACAAACTAAAATAATGTGGCTACATAAAGTGTGCACCTCTATACTAATACTTTATTGCTGTATTGTTGATGACGCCTTGTATCTAACTTGTTATTTTGTACCCTTCTCCTGACTGATGGTTTATTTTATTCCCCCTGGAAAAATGTCTCCTTTTATTTCAGTTGAGTTGTAAAGGTTACAGGTCGCATTAAAGGCGGAAAAAAATTCTCAAATCATTTATCTGGGTTTACAACACAAAAGCCTTGCAAATTACCCACATTGTGAAGAACTTTCTATGTACACGGTAGTGGGAAATTGTCTTTTTAGAACCTTGTTTACCCCCCCCCCACATCAACTGTGTTAAAAGGAAAAAGTACATATTGGTTCAGTTGATGTCACTTCAAGAATGCCACCTGCAGGTTTAGCTGTCAAAACCACTGCCGTTCCCTTTACCTCTGTTGCTGTTCCCCCCCCCCTCCCACAAAACCCCTTATTTTTCTGCGCTTCAGTGATTGCTGAGTAAGTCATTGCTCAGCGGGTGGTTTTGTTTCTTCCCCGTTCGTCTCTGTCCCAGGGATATGGCTTCCAGCCAAGCTATGACGGTGACGAACTCTCCCACACCGTGAGGAATCTCCGCAGGAGCACCAAGTACAAGTTTCGGGTAAGCGAGCTCTGCAAGGTGTTAAGTCAAAACGGGTTATCTGCAGGTTTAATTTAGGAAGCGGAGCGTGTATGTGTGAAAGGGGCAAGCTTTCAGGAGGGGTGGGGGGTAGCGGCGGTGGTGCTGAGCCCCACGTTTGCCATATGACTCATCCGTTTACAGGATTCTGCCAGCAGAGCAGCGGGCAGCTGAAAGCATCAACGGGCTGGATCCAGTGTTGATCACATGCAGAGCCCCAGTGAGAAGCTAGTTGAGCAAAGCGTTTGACCAATAGTGGCCCTTTGGCAACAATCTCATCGAGTTTGTAGACACTGTGGGGATTTTTTTGTAGATTTTTGCCCTTTTTCTGCAATCTGTCTCGCACTGCCATCCGTTTTTATTTTCCTGTTTCTCTTCTGGTGTTTGCCTTGCTTCCCTAATAATGGTTATTTTCCTGCTGCAAGAGACAACAGCAGTTGTGCTTTTTTTTTTTTTTCCCCCCCTATCGTTTGCCTCTAGGACATGAAATAAAACCAAGGTGTGGACTATAAAAGAAAGTGTAAGGTTAATGCAGTGAGCCGGAGGAATGGGAGCAACACGTCTGAGGAGAATGATGCTGATAGAAATGTGTTTTATCAGCAAAAAACACGCCAACACATGTCTGAATGATAGAAAACTCTCTCTTTCTCGTTGCAATTATCAAAATATACAGTGAAAGGAGAAGCTGGGTGCGGGGCTGTTTGTCTTGGTTCAGGAGATGAATGAGCTCTGTTCAGCAGACTCTTTGCAGAAACACAGAGATTCCTATGATATTGATCAGGTTTTTTCACTCAAATGCAACTGCACCTGTATTTGCACATAGGTCCATTGCAATGTTTATGGTTCTGAACAATTTACTTTTAAGTTTTCTGTAGATTTTTAGAAATTGTGTCTGTTATTTGTCTTGGTCCATAATAAATATGCATTGCTGTGTCAAATGACTTGCAGGTGACTTGCATGCAACGAAGACCCACAATTATATCTGTTTAAATGATTTTAGGGTCAATACAAATCAGCTTTTAATGCATAAATACTAGGTCATGACCATTTTATGGGAAGCAATATTATAGGAAATGTACTGTCCTGCAAATAGTCTTTGACACCCTTCACAGGGAAGGTTATTAAAAAAATTGGCTAGTCACAGAAAACTATCCAAGCATATTAATAGAGCATTTAGTGGATGGAAAAATGTGGAAAAAGAGGCATTATCAATAGGACTAATGGCAGTAAAATATATTCAAAGGTTTGTTAGAAATTCTCAATGTGTGTACTTTACCTAGAGTCAGAGACATCATTAGATGTGTCCTGACGGGGCTAAGGAGAAAATGGATCGTAATAATCTTTTTACATAAAGGTTAATTTTGCATTTCATTTGGAAAGCTATGCCATCTGCTGGTGTTGGTCTGCAGTCCAAAGTCAGCTCAGTTCACCTGGACGTTTTAGAGCACATCATGCTTCCCGCTGTGGGAAAACTTTATGAATGTGCTGGTTTTGTTTTTTGTGTCGTTTTTGTTTTTGACTCCTGCCCACTCTGCCAAAAATACTAATAGCTGCTTTAATGCTCTAGTTTTATTATGGGGCGACAGTGGTGCAGAGGTTGGGGAGTTCGTCCTGTAACTGGTTCGACCTCCCGTTCCGACCATCTCAGTCGGTGTGTCCTTGGGCATTGCCACCTGCATTGTCTGCTGCCGGTGGTCAGAGGGCCCGGTGGCAGCTGATGTATAGCTGCCTCGCCTCTCTGTCTGCCCCAGGGCAGCTGTGGCTACTAACATAGCTCACCACCGTCAGGGTGTGAATGGGTGAATGACTGATTGTAGCATAGAGCACTTTGGGGTCATCTGACTTGACAAAACACTATAGAAGTACAGGCCATTTATGCTAGAACCACTGAGCTTTATCTGATCTAAACCCCACTGAGAATCTATCAGGTTTTGTCAAAGGGAAACCCAGAAATGCAGACAAGTTAAATGCTAATATTAAGGCAATCTTTTAGCTTGCTTAATGCAGGAATTCAGGCAAAAGGAGCCCTTGTATTGAGTGTATATTCTGTACATTACAGTATATATTCCGTACATTACAATATGTAGGCATACTTTTCAGTATAACAAACCAACATTTCTGTATAAAGGAAAATCCCTCTTTTATTTGTCTTATGCAATATTTATTAACTGTAAGCAATAATCCTTAAAGTCTACAGAAATGTGTGATTGAAATATAGCCCTCTGTGTGTAATGACCTAGTATAATGTACAGTTTTCACTCGAATTGCTGAAGTAAATTAACTTTATGATGATGTAGTTTATTCCGATTCACCTGTATTTGCATCACGATCCCTTCTACGCTTGCTTGGTGCAACCTGTTGCCAGTATTATGGCACAAACTATGACTGCTCACTGTCTCTATTTGTGAACTTTAACTAGGTGGCGGCATACAACTCAGAAGGGAAGAGTAACCCCAGTCAGGTTGTGGAATTTATCACAAAGCCAGACAGACCCAGCTGTCCCTGCAGGCCTGTCATCAGAGGAAGAGTCCAACCCGACAGCTTCAAAATTGCCTGGGGTGAGATTTCCTCCAAGTTGCTCTTCCAGAATCCTCTCGTGCTTATAGTTGACAAGCTGGCAGGTCCAGTTTACAGATCCACTTTTGTCCCGGAGCTCTGCCCAACAATAGATGAGACGGATGACATCCAAGGTAGTCTGTGCAGTGGATGACATCATTCTTTTTTTTTTCCTACTCTATTCAGACATCAGCAAGAATCCTTCATGCACGTCACTGGGCAAATTCATATTTCAGTGCTGTACTCAATCTTTGTGTCCAATTGAAAAGTAAATCTGTGGCAATGAAAATGTAAAAAAGAAAAACCCTCTTCGTTCCAGAAAGTTGTCGGCGTTTAAAAAGAAGCCACTTCATATTTATTTGCAAAAGAAATTCCTTCTCATAAATGAATGACTAAATCTTTTTTTTTTTTTTAGATTTCTTGTAAAGCTGTCAATGCAACATACTAATGTTTTTAGATGATCCCTTGCAAAGCTCATTTTAATGAATTAACAAAATAGTTCCTTCTAAAGAATCTAGATCCCTAGAACTTTTCACGTATCATATTACAACTATTCTTTTATGTTTTTTTTGTAGGATTTCTAGGTCTAAAAACAAAGAAATAGTTGCTTTCAAAGTTTTTTTTTCTTAATGTAAAAAAAGTTTGCAATGTATTTGTATTCAACCCTGTTTACTCAGATACAGCTAAGTAGCTGCTGAAATCCACAGCTCAGGTGCAAAAAGCGGTTAACAGGTTATGGATAAGTTGCAAAAAAGTCATTTTTGAAAGAAATCCATGAGAAGATCTGTTTACAAATCCCCACAAGGCATGTAGGGAACACAGCAAACGTGTAGAAGAAGGTACTCAGGTCCGATATATACCAAAATTTAAGTTTATAATGCAGACATTCACTTTCCAGCAAGACAGTAACCATAAACATGCCACCAGAGCTACAATAAATTGGCTTGGAATAAAGCACTCTCATGTCTCAGAATAGTTCAGTCTGCATCCAGACCGAAGATCATAATTGATGCAAATGGACACAAAGGTCCGTCTTCAGACGGGGAAAGCCTGCAGAGACATAGCCTGCATGTGTAACTGCAGAGAAAGAAGTTATGACTTAAAGGGGTTACACACAAATTCCCTTAAAGCTGCTGTACTTAAAGTGTGCAAAATCAGGGATACCAGTTCTTTAATAATCTACTTTTGTTTTTTAATCTCTTTATTCAGAGCCCCCTAAAGATAACGGTGGAGCAGAGGTAACCAAGTATGTTGTGGAGCTCTCTGAGGGCTTAAGTGGTTAGTTAAATTTCTTTGCTAGAAATAATATTTTTTCCTCTAATAAAGTTGATCACACTGTTTAGAACTGACTAAAATGCTTTTTATTTTAGGTTTGCTGTGGGGGCTGGTGTACTCGGGCCCAGCTCTGGAACACGTGTGTGACGGTTTGAAGCCCGGCTGCTCCTACCAGGCCCGGCTTTACTGCATAAGTGAGGGGGGGCAGAGCCCGGTGAGTCACTCCACGCTGCTCCGCGCGAAGATTTGTTTGTGTTTGGGCACAAAACGTTTCAAGAAGTTCGATCGCCTCATTTTAATTGGACTTAAGAGAGAAGATTAAAAAGGAAAAAAAAAACCTGCCTGTTGTTGTTTTTATAAGAACAGCAAGATTATTTTTAATGAGACTGTCATGCAGAGTTAATTATCTAAATGTTTATTCTTCTCCGTATCCAGCCTACATGGTATCTTTCTTTTGCATATAGTTTCCTCTTGTTATTGATACATTACACGGCTCGCTAACGGTTAGCGTTGGCAGCCAACATTTTGATTGGAAATCGCCACACTTGCCAGGAAGAGTATCCGGCGTAAAAGCTCCGCCACGTCTGTGTGAAAGCCGTGCTGACTTGCTGTGGCGACCCCTGAGCAAGGGAGCAACTGGAAGGACTCTGGTTGCAGATTAAGCCGTGCTTTCTTATGTTTAAGTACAGAACAAGCCTGCTAATTATTTAACCCTCCCTGAATGTGTCAGAGGAGTTTTTTTTTTCTTAATTAGCTCAGTTCATCCTCTCTTCATTAATTTCCCTATCAGCCATTTGGCCGTGCCTGCATTTTACTTGGGATGTGGCTGGTAGATAACATGAGTCACCATGACCAGCTTCCGCCTTTTTTTTAATTCTTTTTTTTTGGCGCATCACAGTGTGACACAGCACTCACACGTTCTGCTTTGTCACTAAAGAGTCGGGCCTTTTTTTTTTCTGCTTGTGTGATAATCTTAACTTTCTCCATTAAGGACAGCTCGTGTGTGTCTGAACAATGCACTCTGATTCGTCTCCTCTCTGCTCTGCGTTTGCCCGATAAGCTGGTGGAAATGAAAATAGTTCCCAGTGTCTTTTTGCCAAGGAGAGTGAGAGGATGATGGGAGATTGTCGGCTTTGTTGTCATCCCTGTTTCTTAATCGGTGTGTTTTTTTTTTTTTTATTCTCTTGCAAGCTGTCAGAAACCCTGCAGGTCCAGACTCCCGCAGTGCCCCCAGGGCCCTGCCTACCCCCTCGGCTGGTGGGCAAGCCCAAAGCCAGGGAGGTGCAACTGCGCTGGGGTGAGTCATTCCTTTCAAACTTAGCTTTGTGTGGGATACATTTCTAGCGTCGGTTTGATACAAGCGTTCGTCCGCTGAGCAGAACTTTAATTATGCGCCGTCTTTTGCTTTTGCCATTTCTGAATCTTGACGCTGACCTTAACAGCCGAGACGTAACCTGCAGCGTTTTTTATCAACGCTTTGTTTGGTGAAAACTCCACAGGCCCCCCACAGGTAGACGGAGGAAGCCCCGTGTCGTGCTACAGTGTAGAAATCAGCGGACCACAGTCTGAGGAGAGCAGGGAGGTTTATCAGGGCACGGAGCTGGACTGTTCTGTGGGAGGATTGTTTCCTGGCAAGACCTACAGCTTCCGACTCAAAGCAGCCAACAAGGCCGGGGTGAGAAAGAAGCACCAATAACAGAGGGATGAACTGTGCTTTGCAGGAACGGCCAGCTTATGAGTCTTACTATGTTTAAATTGTTCTTGTTGCTCTTTCGCTAAAAACAGTTTGGACCTCTCTCGGAGCGCTGCGAGGTTACGACTGGCCCCGGAGCCCCCGAGCACTGCAGGGCGCCTTCGACCACATGCAAATCGCCCAGTTGTGTTGTTGTGAGCTGGGAAGTAAGTGCAGCGCTTACCGAAAGCATTCCTACCCCTTCAAGGTTGCAACACAGACATTTTTTCCCCCAAAGTCGACATAAAGTAGGCCAGTAGGGCATAATCTTGACTTGGAGGAAAAGTTTCCAGCAGGACAACAAGCCTAAACATGCTTATTAAAGGACATTAGTGTGTCGAGACCAGTTTATAGTCCAGAACTAAATCCAATTGAGAATTTGTTGAAGTAATGTTCAGAAGTTTTCAATCTGTCCAAGCTGAAAACAGTGTAGCTGTGTGAAAAATTTCTGAGCTGTGTGAAAACGAAATTTCGTTCTGTATGCACTCTGTGTATACAAAATGACAATAAAGAAAGTCTAAGTCTAAGTCTAAGTCTGGCAAACTTAGAGATGGGAAGTTTCAGTGTCTAAATATGCAAAGATGGTAGACGCATACCCGAAAGGAGTTGCAGCTCAAGTGGCAGCAAAAGGTGTTTTGCGAAAAGCGCTGCTTTGTGTCGGTCTGTCACTTAAAATGAGTTCAATTTGCTATACTGATATTTAGACGCGTCACTTCCACATCCATCTTTCTGAGAACATAATAGACAAATTACATACAGCTGCACTATGCAATCAGGGCTCATTGTCGCTGTTGTTTGACTTCCAGGCCCCTCCTTGCAACGGCGCTCCAGTGACGGAGTTTCGTCTTGAGTGGGGAGCAGCAGAAGGCAGCATGCAGGTGTGTTACAGCGGGCCGGGACTCAGCCACGAAATGAAGGGGCTGCTGCCCGCAACAAACTACTTCTGCCGTGTGCAGGTGAGCATCAACAAACACTTTTGAGGGTTTTTGCTTTTATGTCACCGTGCATATTTTCTCTGTTTTTGTTTCATTTTGAAAGAACATATTCATGCAGTCATATCTCACAATGCAATAAAGGAACCGATTTATTTATGACTAGCATTGTGAAGATCTGGTTAGAATCCCTGGTATAGTTAAGATAACAAAACCAAATTGTATACTAGGGCTGGGCTATATATATATATATATATATATATATATATATATATATATATATATATATATATATATATATATATATATATATATATATATATATATATATATATATATATATATATATATATATATATGACGATATAAAACAAATCACTATTTTTGTCAGTCTTTAATGTTCCCTGCTACTATTGAGGGAGACATGAAGATATCAATGTTATTTTTGATTTGAAGATTTAGTTTCCAATAAATAAAAAAATAAAAAATGTTTTAAATGAAAATCTTTTAAGAATTACAGGAGAACAGAATGAAAATGGACTTATTCTAAATAAATGAAATTAACATTGAAATTTAAATCTATGTTAAATTCATTTGTCCTTTTTGGGGTAAATGTGTTGCTTATAATTTAGTGTTTTGCTATCTTTTTCAGGATCGTTTTGCAGATAGAAGGCATTAAAAAAAAAAAAAACAGGTCAACTTTGTGTTGACATGTTTACATTGGGGCTCCACCTTGTGGTCAGATGTGGGCTCTACTTACCTACCTTACCTTGTCTCTTGCTGTGCAGGCTGTAAACATGGCTGGCGTGGGGCCCTTCAGCGAGGCAGTGCTTTGCCAGACACCCTGCTCGGTACCCGCGGCCGTCAGTAACATCTATGTACTAAAAGAGTCTGAGCTGCAGAGGTATGGGACTTCTGCAGACGAGGAAGAGGAGGAGGAGGAGGAGGAAGTTGATTCCCGCCCACAGCCGGTCATTTCCCCGTCAACCTGCCTGGGCATCTCCTGGGACCCTCCATGTAATCACGGCTCCGAGATCACTTCCTACCTGATCGACCTCGGAGAGAGGCAACCTATCGTTGTCGGACCAGTAACCAAACACGTCATCCAACATCTGCAGCCCGACACCAGCTACCGGTTGGTGGTGCATTGTAAACGTTGCAGATTTCAAGATATGCTCATTCTTTTAAAGCTGTGGAATCTTTATATGGCTTCCCATGAGAGCGACACGATTCAGTCAGAAACAGCATCACAAACATTTAATGTGGTATGCAGAGTTTTGCACCGAGAAACATAAAAAGGGACAAATTTAGGCAACATATAATTGAATTACTATTGTTAATTCCCTTGTAGTCAGTTCTTTTTACTATGCAAGGTCATAGAGCAGTTATATTCTTGCAGAAAACTTAAAAAAAAATCCCTTTAATGAATCATTAGAGTTAAAGACTTTTATGTGAAATGTCCCTTTCTTTAAATATTAAACTGTCACTTTTTTTTTTACTTTTTATTTAACCATTTTTATAATTTTACATAACCTTTCGAGAGAGAGAGAAAAAATACAAAAATAAGTATTTTTGATGTTTGATGTTAAGTTAACATTAATCTTGTAAATAAATAGATAATTGAATATTTAGGCAATTAAAAAAAGAAAAGTATTGATAATTATAACAGGCAGGCAGAGTAGACGTAGTCTATAATCTTTGGATAAGTAGGATTTTTCCATAAGGAAATTCTAAATAGGCATGTCTTTCCAGAAACATTTCAGTCATAATTTTTGTTGATAAATCATATTGAAGATGTGAAATGTCTTTGTGTAAAACTGCGCAGTCCCTGAAGAGCACTGAGGCTACGAGTTAGTGAAAGCTCAGCCTCCGCAGACCTTTTAATGTTGTCACTTCTCTACGTTTTGTCTCTCAGGATCAGAATCCAAGCCCAGAACAGCCTGGGAACGGGGCCCTTCAGTCACACCTTTAAACTTAAGACGAAGCCTCTGCCACCGCAGCCTCCCCGGCTGGAGTGCACCGCCTTCAGCCACCAGACCCTCAGGCTCAAGTGGGGCGACGGCCCAGCAAAAGCTGCCACCTCGGACGCCCCCCAGTATCACCTGCAGATGGGGGATAAGAATGGCAGGTCAGTAGATCAGTGGCTGGATTAGATGGGATTTTAAGCCAAAGTGGGAGCAGCAGTGCCTGGCAAAAAACATATACCCCTCATGTTGTGACCACGAACGTCAATGTCTTTTTATTCAGACTTTATGTATTTTTCTAAGCATCACAAAAAATAAAATCCAGGTTGTATGAGGAAAATCTTCCATCACCCTGAACACACCATCCCTACAGTGAAACGTGGTGCTAGCAGCATCATACTTCTCTATAGCAGAGGCAGGACAGAGTTGAGGGTAAGATGTGTGAACTAGGGCTGGATGATAATTCAATAATATATATCAATCGATAGACGTATATCGATGATAGAAAAATAAGAGTCAATAAAAAGTTCAATAGAGTAACAGTTTTTCTTCCTTTTTGCATTCTAGCCATGTAGGTTAATACGACAGTCATTACATCCTCTCAACCAATCAAAACGCAGATTCAGTAACGCCCCGTCATCAAGCTGTCCCCCTCTTCAAATACTTCAGAGAGCACATGTTCTTTTTTTTCTTTCTTTAAAAACTTGCACTCTTTGGGTCAAAAGTTGGTTGAATAAAGGGTTGAGTTTGAATTCAGTGTTTGTGTTCTGTCTCTAAAAATAGGTCACTAAGCAACAGCATAAAACGGCCATGGCTGCACTAAAAATATATGTTTTGAATCTGTTGATAACTATCAATATCGAACAATATGATTTCTATTTTATCGATATGCTTTTTTTCCCTCTATATATTGTCCAGCCCTAGTGTGAAGCTAAATAGAGGAAGGAATCTGGAAGAAGTGCTGTTGAAGGCCTGAGTGTGGGCGGGGCTTATTTTCCAACAAGGCTGCATCCCCAAAGATGCAGCCAGGGCTACAGAGGAAGGGTTTATATCAAAGCAAATGCATTTGTTGGAGTGACCCAGCCTGAAGGCCATTTGATAATCTGTAGCAAGAGCTATTTGTTCCTAGCTATTTTTTATTTTAGTCTAAGGGAAGGGTGTATATTCCTAATTAAAGCCACCTTTTTAGTTTTACAGGTAATAAATTTGAAAATCATGTATCATTTTCTTTCGGTTCACTTTTATGCACTGCTTAGCTTGTTCTTTTTATTGATTTAGTGTGTAATTCTGTTTGTTTTTGCCACTGTCAAGCCCAAATTTCCCCATTGTGGGGCATAAAAGGTATTTCTTATCTCCAATTTTACTTTGTTTTGGTCTATTGCATAAAATCAGAATGAAACACGTGGAAGAGTGTGGCTCTAATTTTTGCAAAATGTGAAAAAGGTAAAGAGATTTTAGCTGAATGCAGGAGGTTTGGATCGTCGGGGTGTTTAGTAATGTCTTTTTTTTTCCCATTGAAGAGCCCCTGGTTTTATTTCCTCCTTATTTACTCTTTCCTCATTAAATCCTTTCCCCTTCCTTTCTTCATGTTCCTGTCGTTACAGATTTGTCTCCTTGTATAAAGGACCATGCCACACACACAAAGTCCAGAGGCTTAATGAGTCTACCTCTTACACGTTCCGCATCCAGGCCTTTAATGAGGCGGGCGAAGGGCCCTTCTCCAGTGTTTACACATTCACCACCCCACGCTCCCCTCCACCTCCTGTAAAAGGTACCGTGCAACTTTATTTCTTCTCATTCAATTCAACAAACACATCCTGCTGCTGATGTGCTCGGCTTTTAACCCCTTTTGACAAAAGCCGGTCTTTTACTCCAGGAGCCACGGGCTCGTCGGCTGGAAAGCGGTTGTTGAGCTTTGTGGTCTGTTCGTTGTCAGACTCTGCAAAGCCTCTTTTGATCCCACACAGAGGAGTCAATAACGAGGGTGTGGGCTTTACTGTCAGTGCAGCAGCTCCTTTGTATCTGCAGTCATGTGCCAGATAGCCACCTTTTGTGAGGTCCACTTTTCAGAGCAAAGCTGGATTAATGTTGCGTTTCTTCGAACTCGGCCCCTTATAGTCCACAGTCAGGATAATTTGTAAGCTGTTCTGAGACCAAGAAGGGGCTTTGACAGTCCAGCTCAGTTGCTTAAAATGCCACCTTCCTGTTCTAGCTGTGGGATCCTAAATCGGGTGAAGCTTTAGGCATTTGTCTGGAGTTTTAAAGTTGGATATCTTTGTTTATGACGACATGGCTAAGAACAACCAGGTCATCACACTGCAAAAATGGAACTAAAAGTAGGTAAAATGTTCTTAAAATTAGTACATTTGTCCTTGATTTGAGCAGGTTAATAAGATGATTTGCCAATGGAACAAGATTTTTTTGCACCTAAAATAGGAACAACTCATCTTCATCATCTTATTTCAAGTCCAGGATGTCTAATTTTCTTATTTTAGGGGTCAAAATACTCATTCCACTGGCAGATAATCTTATTTACCTGCTCAAATCAAGGACATATACACTAACTTTAAGAACATTTTACTTATTTTTAGATCCATTTTTGCAGTGCACAATCAGAGGTCAAATCTGCTCAGTTTGGTTCACGGTTTCTGGTTACTGACTTTGTAAAGCTCTGGCAGTCTGATATAGATTTGTACGCGGTTCAAGTTTCTCTTGTATTAAAGTGTAATTTCTTTAGCACTAATGGCTGCGTCAGGACCGAGGCCTCTGAACATGGGCGGGTGTTCTACCACTGCTCCCTTATAAACATTTTTAGTTTAGCTGAAAATGTTCCTTTCTGCTGGATTGTTTATCATAAAAATGAAAGCATTTGGTCCGGAAGAGCCCACGGTTACAGAGTTGCTGCCTCCGCATCACTGGAAATGTAATATTGCTGTAATATCAGACAGATTTATCCTAACTACTTTTTATTTATTTATATATAAAAGTTCACTACATAACTAAACATTTAATTTTTCTCCAGAAGATACATTTGGAATAATTAGCAGCTTTGTCTTTGTGAGGAAAAAAAATCTCTGACTTCCTGTCCTAAAACCCTCTTAAATCCAGATTTTAAACTCGACCTGTTCTACTTGAACTAAGTCTCTTGCTGGACCTATAAGCTCTTCATCAAACTATTTTATAGCTATTTTCTGAAGGAATAAACGTGGCTGTCCTAGTTTACTCCTCATCAGAGATGACATTTTTCATTACATTTTACAAAAATGTCCTTAAAAGTTCTTCTGGTTTAATTATTGCAATACTTGACCCTCTCAGTTCTACTTTATTGCCAGTAAAGCCGAAGACGGGTTGCCGTTCGTACTTTTTGGTTCTGAGCTTCTTTGAACAGGGCCTGTTTTTTTTTTTGTTGTTGTTTTTCTTCTCCCCATGTTGCATTGACTTATGTCTGCCTTCCTGTTTTTTTCCACCTTCAGCCCCTAAAGTGGAGCGTCTCGACGAAAACTCCTGCGAAGTCTCATGGGAGGCCCTACCACTCATGAAGGGGGACCCGGTTATCTACAGCCTACAGTGCATGATGGGAAATTCGGAGTTCAAACAGGTACCTGCGTAGCAGCGAAAGTTAATTTCCTTTACATTACCCTCAGCTGACCCGTCATCCTTCACGGAGGCGGCTTGGTGCAGATCAGGATACAGATGGGTTCAGGGCTGTGTTGTTGTCACTGTGCTGCTGCAGCACTCTGTATTGTCACTGCTGGATTTAAATTGCCCATTATGCAAAGGTCATTGATCCACGAGGCTTCCCAGGTGTCTGGCCCCCGCCGGCACATTCATCCCTCATGATGGCCTGCAGCCACGTTAACATGGAATGATGACTGCTGCAGGACTATGCTAATACGGCAATCGAATCAGAAAGTTGAAGGATGGGGCTTCTGAATCACGTCTCCATTGTTTTATTCTTATTGTTTCTCTCATTGGAGTTAAACATTATTCCTGACGCAGAATTTAAGCTTGCGGGATGTTACGTAAACAAGATATGAATCATTTTAACACTCTGTTCAGTTTGAAACATCCTACACCATTCTCTATTGGTACTGGAATAGATTGTATTACTTTTTTTTTTTTTTTTTGCATTTGTATTTTTGAACAATGAAATACTGAGTTAATTCAAATTCATTTTAATTTTATTGGTAGTTTTCTCAATAAAAACATGTCCCTCTAGCAGATCAGACTGTTAAACGGCTTAATGCAGATAGGCTTATTTCAACAACACTATGAATTTTTACAAACATTTCTTTTTTGATTTTTTTTTTTTTTATGCAATAGACCAACACAAAGTAGCCCATATTTATGACTTTAAAGAAATTATTTCAGGTTTTCAATTACAGCCATAAAGTCAGATTTTAGGGTGTCTCCACCAGTTTTTTTCCACATCTACAGACTGAGAGTCTTCTGCTCAGATTTGATGGAGAATGTTTTTTTTTTTTTTTTTGTTTTGACGTGCTGAATGCTAAATATTTTTCCCTGTGAAGTCTGTTGCTGCCTTAAATGGGCTTTCTTTCCAGAATAACCCAATGATTAAGCTCCCTCCATCATCTCTGTCCAGTTTCTTGATCCTGCTCAAGTACTACTTGGTGTATCAAACAGAGCTGGATATTGTTTTATAACCTTACCCTGCTTTAGATTTCTCCACAACAACCCTGACATGTCTGATGTGTTCCTGGTCTTTATTATTATGTCTGTCCAGAATTTAGATCTCAAATCTCCTAGGCCTGCGCAGAATAGCTGTATTTGTAGCACTTTTAATCGCTTTATTACTGAATTTTCTTTTATAAATAAACTTGCCTCGCCTTGTCTTAAAGCTGCAGTTGGGAGTTTTGAGAAAACGGTGGAAAATTTGAACAAGCATGCCTTACAGGTCTCTCCCCCTTTGCTCTCTGCTGCACTGCAGCCCTCCCTTCACAGCTCCTCCTCCACACTGCAGCCTCCTCCGATGTTTACCTGTCTTTGTTTTCTGAGCAGGTGCCACTCAGGAAAGTGGCAGTTTTCCTGTAAAGCAGGTTGTTTCTTTGCCGTTTCTCCAAACAGCTGCAGCACACTGACAATTATGACTGCAGAGCTGTGGGGGGCAGGGGGAACAGTGGCTAACACTGCTATGACACTCCTCCTCGCTCTGATTGGTTGTTTCTGTCCAGGAGTGGCATATTTACTGCAAGTGGTCGTAGGACCACTATGAGGCGCCAGAGGAGCTTGATTTTTATTTATTTATATTTCCACAGACTATCTGCCTCATTTTCTTCTCTAACCCCCAGTCGGTCGAGGCAGATGACCGTTCACACTGAGCCCGGTTCTGCTGGAGGTTTTTCCTTCTCGTTAAAGGGGAGTTTTTCTTTCCACTGTCGCTTCATGCTTGCTCGGTATGAGGGATTGCTACAAAGCCATCAACAATGCAGACGACTGTCCATGTAGCTCTACGCTTCTTCAGGAGGAGTGAATGCTGCTTGTCAAGACTTTGATCCAATCAACTGGGTTCGCTTACATAGGAAATCTTTTGACCAATCTGTATAATCTGACCCAATCTGTATAATCTGATTGAATTTGATTTTGGAAAGTGCCTTGAGATGACATGTTTCATGAATTGGCACTATATAAATAACATTTAATTGAATTGAATTTTACTGTCGGTAATAGTGACAGTATTAAAAGAATAAATGTATACAGAATTTGGCAATAAATGGTTCTAGATTTTATTTAGCGATACCAGGGTAAACATGTTTTTTTTTTTTATTCATTTAATTTCTACGCAACAATCATGTTGGCTACTGATTTTTGTAGTGCACTTAATGTTTACAGTGAATAATTATAACAACACATTTTATCAGTATATCAACAATAAATCAGTATTAAAAAGCAACACACATTAAAATGTTTCAATGAATAGGCAGTTAAAGTTAGTAGGTATTCTTGAACAGATGTGTTTAGAAGGGAGAAAGCTCTGTTCTGCTTGGTGCTGAGACGGGAAGGAGGAACAGTGAGGTGAATGGAAGAGGAGGAGCTAAGGTTACAGGAGGGAGTAGAGATGTGAAGGAGATCAGAGAGATGAGGGCAGAGCGGGCGCCCTTTAGGGGCTAATTGTTCTGTGTACAGAACAATTTTGAATTGTATTCTGAATCTAACCAGGAGCTGGTAGGACTGCGGTGATGCGATGACATGAGGTGGGTTTTGGTAATAATGTGAACATTCGGAACTACTTGAAGCTTATCGAGTGATTTTTGAGAGAGGCCAAAGAGAAGAGCTCTACAGTAGTCGATGCAGGAAGGGACAAGGCTATGGACAATAAATGATGCAGGGGAAAGGGAGAGGCAAAGACTATTCCAAGTTCTCTAAATGAAAATATTCAGACCGGATGATGTTATTGATGTAACAGTGGCGCAGGAGTTAGGGAGTTCGACCCCCTGCTCCTACTGTCTCAGTCGTTGTCCTTGGGCAAGACACTTGACCTGAATTGCGGAGTGGTGGCCTAGTGGCTAGAGCAGCGTGCTTGCGCTCTGAGAAGGATGAAAGGACCCGGTTCAATCCCAACTGCCTGCACTCTGGGTCCCTGAGCAAGACCCTTAACCCCGGATTGCTCCCCGGGCGCCGCACAGTGGCAGCCCACTGCTCCCTTAGGGTGATGGGTTAAAAGCATAGAACTAATTTCGTTACTATTATTACATATTGCTACTGGCAGTGCTCAGAGGGTCCGGTGTCAGTCTGCCCCAGGGCAGCTATGGCTACCATCGTCAGAGTGTGAATGACTGACTGTAGTTGGACTTGATAAAGCGCTATACAAGTACAAGGCATTTCAGAAATAAATGATAGTGCTATCAAGGAGACACCCAGACTCTTGACCTGAGGTGACCCTGACGACTAACGAATCAAGTGAAAGAGATAAAGTGTCAACTTTGGATAATGCAGATTTGGTTCCTCAGTTTTTTCACTGTCTAGTTTTAAGAAGGCAGGAAGTGAGGGAGGAATGTGGGGAGTATACAATTAGCTTTACTAGTTGAATGAACCTGGATGTCATCTGCGTAGCAGTGAATATGAATGTTGAATTTCTGGAAAATATTGCCTAGGAAAAGAAAGAAGGAAGTAAGAGGCGTCCTAGGACAGAGCCTTGGCGCACACCGGTTGTGACAGAGGATTGATGGGAACTGAAGGACTTTAGGTGAATGAACTGAGTGCAGACGGAAAGATGAGAATGAAACCAGTCGAGGGGGTTGTCAGTGATGGCAAATGAATATAATCTGTGGAGAAGTATGGAGTGGGAAATTGTATCAAAGGCAGCACTGGCATCCAGCAGAATGAAAATGGATATTAAACCAGAATCGGCTGCCATCTTGAGGTCATTGGTGATTTTTATGAGAGCAGTTCAGTGCTGTGGTGGGGGGAAAGAAACCGGGCTGGAATTGCTCATAAAGCTCATTATGGATATTAAATGGCAGCCAAGTTGAGAGGCGACTGTTTTTTCAAGTATTTTGGAGATAAAAGGTAGCTTAGAAATGGGGTGAAGTTGTTTGGATCTAAGAGATTCAAAGAGAGCGGGAACAATTCCAGTGTTGAGTGATGAGTGAATGATGGCGGTTACGAAGGGGCAAGAGCCTGAAGGCAAGATTTGACCCGGGTTGTTGGGATTGGATCATGGCTGCAGGTAGAGGATTTAGACTTACAGATAATTTCAGAGATATCAGAAAACTGGAAGGGAAGAGAGGTGTCATAGGAGGCAGACTCTATACCTTCTTCAGAACAGATCAAGTCAGGTTAATAAGAGAAATTCATTCCTTATATACTGTGCTATTTGAGTTTTAAACATTTCTTTGTAGGTTGTGAGACAAGTTTACTTATGGAGTCGTTCAAGTGTAAATATCTCCTCTTTTTTTTTTCCACAGGCTTTTAAGGGTTCTGCCACATCCTTCCACGTCCAGAACCTGCAGCCCAGCAGCGACTATCGTTTCCGTGTGTGCGCCATCAGGCAGTGCCAGGACGCCACAGAACTGAGCGGACCTTACAGCCCCACGGTGACCCTCTCCCCGCAGCGAAACGACGCGGTGTCGAGCAGCGGCGCCGCGGGGCCCGGCTCGAGGACCAGCGCCGAGTCCATCCGAACCAGACAGAGCCTGACGGACGAGCAGTGCGCCTTCCTCCTCCTCATGGTCTTCGCCGTCATCGCCATCCTCATCGCTTTTGTCATCCAGTACTTTGTCATTAAATGAGGAGTCTGCGGCACCTCGGCTGCTGGGTTATAGCTTTATTCTCCCCCCCGTTTCCTCCTCCCGTCATCTCTCTGTTGTTTTGTGTTCTCTGTTTTGTACTTTAACTGTTTTCCGGTTCGCAACGGCGTAATCACGTTAGCTGAAACGGGGTGCAGCAGGAGAGGGACGTGTGTTATCAATCGAGGACGTAACATCTCATTTGGCACCTGTGATTCCTTCCGGACTCTCCTAACTCTGTCACCCCGCTCCAAAGTTGCGGCTCCCATTCAGTTCAGATTTATAGTCAATAGCGGTCAGCCTCCTGTGCAGAACGACTTCTGAAAGCGTAGCGGGTCCTTTTTTTTTTTTTTTTTTTTTGGGAAAAGAGTTTTGGGGGAAGATGGCGCATTAACGAAATGTATAGAAACTGTCCATATTTATATTTCCATTTCCATGTCCAGTATGAAACTGTTTTTGATAGATGTGTTCCAAAAATAGTTTGTAGGTTCTGTCTTTAGCCAACGTGCTTTTTGACTGTGGGACCTGAAGGGCCAGTGTTTGCACAGTGAGGTGTGTGTGTGTCCAGGTGTGTGTACTCTACGTAGTCCGTGCCACAGCTCAGACGGCTGGGAGGGCTTGGCGCCCAGATGAAGGAACCTAAAACCCCCTCCACCCCAAAATCCATGCAGGAGTTACAAACACAGAAAATATCTCTATCCACATTATAGAGCGTTCATTTAGCACTTTTCAACCATTTATTATTTTTTTTTTCAAGATCAGAATGTTCAAGGATGCAAAAACGACTGGAGAAATGTTCGTATATTTTTGTACAGCGAGGACACGAAGATCAGCGGGTTTATGGAGAAGAAAAAGAAGAAAAAAAAAGAATCTAAGTATAAAGTTAGAAAACAAAAACCAAACTAACAGTGAATTCTAATTATTTTTACTATCATATAGTTATACTGTAGCTTGTTTTTACAATCATGCAGCTGCTTTACTCTGAAATATTGTCGTTCAGCACAAAAAAATGTATGCTTTCTCGTATGTTGTTTTATTTTGTTTTCTCCTTGGTAATTGATTTTTTGCACCTTAGTGGAAGAAAATCTTGACTGACTGCATTTGTTTTTGGTCTTGTGATGCATTTTATAGAGCACACTTTGAGATTGTGCAAGCCCTACTTGTGTTTCGGGTGTTTTAAAAAGCTGTAGTATTGCATAACGTGTCACTGAAACAGCTCATCTGTCAGCAGGAATAAAGGTTTAAAAAAAAAAGGAAGAAAAAAAAATCTGTACACCAGTTGTTTCAGAGGCCTTAATTGGAGAGGGGAAAAAACAGTATCTGAAGATTTATTATTTTTTTTCCTTAATTTACTTTTAAGTTTTGATGTTTTCCTTTTTAGTGTTAGAAAACACTAAAATGTGTTTTATTTTCTTTTACTTTGCAGCATTCATTTGGTATCGGTTAACATATGTAATCCTGAGAAAAAAAAATGAAAAGTAGTTCTTTATATTAAGATTTCTGTTCTGTTCCGTTTGTCAGTTCATACATGTGTGAAGTATATTTTTTTATAATGTTGAAGTAATATATGTTAATACTCTCCACAGAAGATTCAAACAACCCTGAGTCGTCATGAATCATGGAATGCAGGTGGTGGATGCATAAACGTGTTATCATGCAAATCTAAAAAATTTGCCTTTTTTTCTCTGTACGTTGAGTATTTGTGACAGATCGCCGACGACGACGCGCCGTCAGCGGTCGTCTGGCTGTAAGGTCTAGTGTTGTTGAGCAGATCGCCGCTGCTGCTGCCGCTGTAAAAACGTGGGGAAGAAAATAGAAACGGAGCGCAGGTACCTTGCAAAACGTCTTGAATAATTACATGATTTGGTCTTTCAGACATTCTAATGTCTCCCTCTTTGTCACTGAAAGAATTCAAATTCCTATTTTTGATAGCGATCGCAAAGTGTGCCATTTTAACACCTCTTCACCGTTGGGCTTGCTACCCTTTGGCTGGAGAGAACTCAAAAATAATGATTAAAAAAAAAAAGAAAACTACAAAAATGAGTAAAATATGCACAAAAATAAAAGACCATTTTTATGTAATTTTAATGTTTGCAGTTACCTCATACACCGTACATTCCAAAAAGATTTGTTATAGTATACATACTACCAGACATATCACTTTACAATGTTCGTTATGGGAAAAATGTATAATCATAGATATGTATCTAAAGTGTATCTGTATAGCCATGATATCTACAAAAAGATCCATGCACAATAAAAGATTTATAATTCTTCATCATGGGTGAAGTTTGAGCGTGTCTGTCTTTGGTTTCCTGTTGGTTCTAATCAAAAAAGCTTCCAGCATTTTTCTGTCTGATGTGTTTAGTCAGTTTTATGAATTCTGAAAAGAAGGTAAGAATTTTGAGTTTATAGTCAGAATTTTGATGTTAATTAAAGACTGAATTTTGGGATTATTAATCAATATGACGTTATTAGTCCATTTAATAGTGTTTGTCTAATTTTTACATTTAACTATCAGACAGGAACTTTATCAAAACACATTGGTATACTGAGTTAAAGGCATACTATGCAAAATTTTTCAGTTAAATAATGTGTTCCATACTGTTTTGGATGATCAAATGAGTAATTTCAGGTCGAACAAAGGTTTTCTCGGCCGCCCTGGGGGTCTGTGGGGGAAATACCGCACTTGCAATTGCAAGAGCTCTCGGCCCGCACACACAGAAGTCTCGCTTTACGACGAGAACTCCGTGTTTTTGCCCTGCCATTCACTATATGCACGCGCGAAAGCAACAACAAAGAACCGCGTGTTAACGTCAAATAAACATGCAAGCATATCGAGTTTTATTATTATTATTTATTTTTTTTATGTTGGCGAGACGCTACCGCGGCGAGGCCGCGGCTTGGCGAGGCGGCGGCGGTAGCGTCTCGCCAACATAAAAAAGAAAAATAATAATAATAATAAAACTGGCGAGGTGGCGGCGGCCGCAGCTATGGCCGCGGCTTGGCGAGGCGGCGGCGGCCGCCTCGCCAAGATAGCGCTGCGGGAAGCCTGATGTTCATACCTTCACTGTGTTAGTCATTGTTTGTACTGCCGTTTTTTTCCACTTTTCGTTGCGTTCGCCTGTCTGCTAAGCTCAAAACAACCGCGCCTGGCTTGAAGGAGAAACCAGAACAGCTGAGCATCTTTACGACAGTGCACTTTTACTTTCGCCCTCTGGGGGGAGCCTCGCTGGAAAATCAACCCCGGTTGCATAGTATACCTTTAAAAAACATTTTGCTTATACCGTGTCATGTAAAAGATATGACATCTTACAGAATTCTGCTTTTCTTTGTTTTAACTGCAATTATTCAAATCATCAAAGGTTTAGCAAAAAAAATTTGATTTCATTCATTAACCACTTTTTGTAATCCTCCAACCCCCATTTTTATTAAATCGTGAATTAATAGACCAGCAGATCAATTTCACAACCGCACCCAGACTTGTTCACTGTAAGAAATCACTTAAATGGTACCTGTCTGACTACATGAAGTAGCACAAACATGCTCTGATTTCCTCCCCACTGTCGCTTCATGCATGCTCAATATGAGGGATTACTGCAAAGCCATCAACAATGCAGACGACTGTGCACTGTGGCTCTACGCTCTTTCAGGAGGAGTGAATGCAGCTTGGAGAGACTTGATGCAACCTGCTGGGTTTCCTTAGAGAGGAAACTTTTTGACCAATCTGTCTGGAGGATTTGATGGAATTTGACTTTGTAAAGTACCTTGAGATGACATGTTGTGACTTGCCGCTATATAAATTGAATTGAATTGATATAAGGAAGTTCAGATTCTGCAGGCTGATGGCAAAACATATTTATTACATTGTCAAAGAGAAGTGTGACCGCTGCTATTTAAATTATGTTAAACGCAAGCTGTCTTTTGAAAGTTTCTTTTTATTTATTTATTTGCCTCAACAAAAAAAAAAATTCTGTGACTCAGATCTTTCTATTAAACAAAAATACGTTCAGTTGCTTTCTTCTAAAAGTTTATTCAGCAATTTATTGTAAGAACCACAGGTCCTAAAGAGAAATATTTCCGCTCAAAATATTCACCTAACTCTGTCATACGACGGGTGGTTTCACTATATGTGACCATAAATAAAATAAGTAGGGAAGTACCTCAGTGCTGTGAATCAATAGTCTTTTAAAGACAGTAAAAAAAAAAAAAGGTATACCCTCTAGAAATTTTAAAGGTTTTGTTTTAGTTTTTTTTTTTTTATCTGGGGCTTTGGTGGATAATATTTTTTAGCCAACTTTTCTATTTTGGCTTTATAGACAGTGCTCAAAAAAAATAAAAAAAATTAAAGGAACACTTTTTAATCAAAGTTTAATATCCAGTCAGTTAAACTTTTGTTATATTGATCTGGTCAGTTCAGTAGAAGAGGCGTCTGATCCGTCGGTAAAGAAACCAGAGGTGCACTAAAGGGGCCGACCCCAAAAATAAATGGTTTTGCAGCTGGAGGTCACAGACATTTTGTTTCCTTCTCATTTTATTTGACTGCTTTTCAGTAGTTTTGCATCTGAGCAGGCTCCGTGTCACTACTGGTTGCATGAGGAGATACCTGCACAGGCCGCACAGACAACTCCACCATCGCCAGAAGGTTTGCTGTGTCTTCCAGCTAAGTCTCAAGAGCGAAGAGGAGATTCCAGGAGACAGGGCAGCTTCTCTAGGAGAGCTAGGCAGGACCCTCGGAGG